>NC_143579.1:93159883-93359156 GCF_048544385.1 Mastigoproctus giganteus
TTGGTGCTCTCAGGTGACTTACTGACTAGTTGGCTTCAGGGGCCATCAAGGGTGGGGGACAAGTGGGTCTGCTGCCTCAGGTTGACATTGAGTAAGAGGCCTGGACCACTGCCATAAGTCATAGAGAAGAGGATGGGGGAAGATGAGCTTGGTGGGTTTTTTGTCCTTGGACTTGTGTTGGTTTTTGATTCTCTGGTTGGCCTATATGAATGAGTAGCACCTGATGATATGAAATTATCCCGACCAGTGGCTGAGCAACATTTGGCATTATATTAGCCATTAAATGCAGCAAATTTAGTTGGTTCAGGCCAACTGTTTTAGTCTGCGAAAATTCTGTTCACAGCTTGAAGAGGTTATTCTGGCTTGATTATACTGCATTCAGTGTTTTAGACTTGCAAACAGGAATATTAAATAAGTGGACATGCACTCATTTCCTCCAACTGTCTGCCAGGTTTCTCACAGGGTTTTGTTGCAAAGCACATTGTACTTTGCGTAATGCAAGCTGACCTAACTGTGTTGGAGCTGAAAGCTTTGGAGGCAGTTTTAAATTTTAGAAATTTTGAAGAAAATGAACAATTAGCCTTTTCTTTTTTTTATATTTATATATATATGCCTAGAAGAGTAAAGGTATGGTCTGCAGTTCTCCTTACTTTGTATTTCCTTAGAATTCTAGAATTTCCTTGAAATTCCTTAGAAGGAATTTCAAGCATGGTGTAGTCTCTCTCATAAACTTTTTTTAACAATTTTGCCAGTATTCCACTGATGGTGTCTGTACAAGCGAAGAAATTGTAGTACTATATGTGACTGAAAACAGCTGTCCAATCAGTGTTACTTATTTTACATAAGTAGCAGTATACTCATCCTTTGAAAGTGTGTCTTTGTTTTAAATTAGCTCAATACATTGCGGTTTGTTGATAATCTAAAGTTGACTACTTGTGAGAAAACTACAACCACATGAAAAGAATTTTGTGTTTTTCACAGGTGTGTAGAATAGTAAAATAGAAATGGAACAGATATTAGTATTCTACAGACTCGTTGCCAAGTGGCCGGTAGTACGAGTTGATGGTCAATTGTGCTCCCTAAAGTGACTAACATTTAGTAAAAAATCTAGCTTATTACCCAATATGATGGATATCATCTTATAGTGGACACGAAAAGCTTTCCATTCATACGGGTCATGGAGGCACAAGATTTATAGCAGATAAGTAACTTTTAATTTTAATTTGTGTTTGAACAATTTTGTTAAAGCTGTAGCAAACTACTGCCATTGTCTGACTGGCTAAAGGTCATTGCTGGGAAGAGCGCTCCTTGGTTGCTATATTGCCTTCGGCAGAGGTTGCCCGACTGCCCGCAACCACCTGTAGTTAACCCATTAGACTTAAATGCTATTGTTCTTCCCCAGACTTTACTGCAAAACAGTAAACTGACTACCCCTCCCCAATTAATGCTTGTTTTGGCATCTGCTGCTATAGCTCTGCATAATGTCTGAAAACGGAAAGGCACATCGTAGAGTTTCGCTGCACTCCTGCCGGCAACTGCACCAGTCCTCGGAGGAAGAAAACTCGGAGGGGGTTCCCTCCTCGATTCCAATGACTAGAAACAAAATTTGGACCGCAAAACAACAGGTTGCCGCGGCAAATGAACATAGCATACCTGCCGCGGACAACTCTTCCGGCGGCGATGATGCCGATTGTAATGGGGGGGGGAACAGCGATTGTGCTCTCACAGCATCCACGAAGAGACTTCCTTCCCTCAAGAAAAAGGGTCTCAAAAGACTTGAAGCAGCTGGTTCACTCCCCTCTAAACAATGGGAGGATTATACTGCATTCAGTGTTTCAGACTTGCAAACAGGAATATTAAATAAGTGGACATGCACCCATTTCCTGATGCATTACTAGCCTTACAGTGGAATACGGCATGTCCACTTCACGAGAAACAGCTAGCACATTTGCGCTACCACATGGAGATTGACTTGATAAATCCATTACAGCCATAACCACGTCTTCAACATGAGAGGAGTCCACTTGTTTTTGACTTCTACCTGGTTGAACACCAAGATGTCCTGTCTCTTCAAATTTAGGGGATTAAGGGGAATGGGATGAAATACCGAATTTATTCAGCAAAGATTTTTCCAACCTTAAAATTATACATAAACTGAGGCGCAAAATGGAATACTGCCTCCATAGCAAAAACAGCAACGTCACCGTTATCATTACAAATTTTGCACTGCTGGGGCTCTCTAGAGAAGAAGTTATATGAGGTCATTATAGAAAATGAAAAGCTGAAGGCCACCAATGCCCAACACAGTAGACAACTCCAACAATCTAATCAAACCCTATCTGAAGCAACTAAAAAATCCAACTATATATATATAGCAGCTCTGAATACCGGGCTACCCTCCAACCAAGCTTCTGATGAAGGTACTGGGCACCAGTTGTCTTATGCTGCCATGCTCAAATTACCTCAGATCCCCACCACACAGAACAAGCACATGCTAATTATAAAAGCTAGAGAAGGGTGCGACATCCCAGACAGCAATGGAGTAAAGGACACCGTCCTAAAGAATATAAAACAAAAACTATACAATCTCCAAATCAAAAGCATTCTCAAAATCCGCGACAAAGGGTAATATTGGAAGCAGCCACTAAGTCAGATCTAGAACAGATCAAGTCTTTCAGCACAGCTGGAGACCTCACTCTCACCTTTGAAACCCCCAAACTCAGGGGACCAAGTTTAATTGTGTTTGATGTAGATGGCTCAATCCAAAAAGATGACCTGCTGGAGGAGGTGTATAACAGAAATCTCTTTGAATCCATGAGCGAAGAAGCCCTTAAGGAGATGAAAATTCAATTTTCCACCAATACACGGACCCATGGTCGACTTAACTGGGTTATAGAAGTGTCCTCCAGGATAAGGAGATTCCTACACAGCCAGGATAGAATTTTTCTGGGCTGGTCATCCCACAGATTCAGGGATTTTGTACCAGTCCTGAAATGCTACAAATGTCTTGGTTATGGGCACACCTCTGCTAAGTGTCTTAAATAACAGCCAATATGTGGGCATTGCACTGAGGCAGGGCACCTACACAAGGACTGTCCCAACAAAGCCTCACTTCCTAAATGCTCAAATTGCAAATCAATCAACAAACCATACGATCACTCTGTGCGGGATGGAGCGTGCCCTGTATATAGAAGAGCAGCAGAACTAGTACGCAATAAGACTAACTATGGAAAATAGGATGCCCCCACCCCCCCAGACTTCGTATAGCCCAAATCAGTGGCCAAAAATCCATCTCAGTGGCAACACAGCTTCATCCTCTAATGGACGAGTTGAATCTAGATATCCTTCTCCTTCAGGAACCCTACTGCATCCATGGAAGGGTCTCTGGTTACCCCCTGTCTTTCAGGAAAATCCAGATGACAAACTAATTGTGCCTCACTGCTATCATCGTCCGAAATCCAGACCTAGTAGTAACACAGATAGAATCACTTTGCATTCCCCACCTAGCTGGAGCTACAATAGAAGGCAGCTTCGGCTGTATTGCGGTCTTAACAGCATATTTCCAATTTGGCACTGATATCCTCCCACACACATAGCTCGACTGGAACAAGCTCTTGACCTCCTTGAGAACACTGATGTCATTATAGCAGCAGATTCGAATGCCCGGTCGACACAATGGTTCAACACCTCTACCGATGCAAGAGGAGACACATTAGATGAATTTATTGCCTCACGTGGCCTTGAAATCATCAACAGACCTGGACAACCAACCACCTACTCTTCGGGAACTGGAGAGTCTAACTTGGACATCACACTGACTACTTCTCTTTGCAATCGACTCCTTCAATGGCAGGTGCATGACATGGTCACTACTAGCGACCATCGCCTCATCACCTACAGCGTCACTGATTTTGCCATCCCTCGTTAAGTGTCTATCCAGGATATTGCAAGATTCTCTACTAAAACAGCGAACTGGGACCAGTTTGACAATGTAATTCAAGATGTTCTTCAGGACCCAGCCAGCAACTTTTACCAATCAATGAACAGTGTGCAGAAAACAGACTTTGTGCAGAGTCTGCTTCTCAAAGCTTCCGAGGCTTCCATGGAAAAATATTCCAGGAACCCAAGATCTGTACTATGGTGGTTGCAGGAACTCACTAACCTGCACAATTCTCTAAAGCAAGCTTGCAAAGAGTACCAACGCAAGCAAAGGACTGAACCTGCTCACTTTGTAGAACAGTATAGAGACCGATTCAAAGCAGTCCGCCATGAATATACTAACAAAATTTACCATGCCAAGCAGAGTTCCTGGCATTCCCTTGTTGAGACTGAGGGGAACCGGAATCCGTGGGGTTTAGTCCACAAACTCATGAGGAATAAGCTGGGATCTGTGGATGTCATAAACTCTGTCTGCTCTGATGACTCATCTGAGACTACACACTGGGAAGATACAATCAACCGGATTCTGGATAAACTAATATATCAGGACAACACCAACACTGACATCCACAGGAAGATTGCAGCACAAAATTCCAGCTTCCAGCCAGACATTATGGAGGACCCATTCACAGAGGAGGAAGTCGATGCAGCATTTAAAAAAATCAAAAAAGGTAAAGCTCCTGGTTTGGATTTTATTGCAGGTGAGACTGTGCAACGTCTCTGGGCCATAGCTCCAATGATACTTCTTCAACTCTTCAACACCTGTCTCAGTGAGGGCAACTTTCCATCACGTTGGAAGCATGCTAACCTGAGGCTCTTACCTAAGGATCCCACAGGTACCTCCAAGGCATACCACCCGATTGCACTGCTTCCCATTCTCGGCAAGGTTTTTGAGAGACTGCTGCTGCTTTCCCGCTTCCAACCCTGATATGAATTTGGCATCCTCGCTTCAATGGTTTGGCATCCTCGCTTCAATTTGGATTCAAACATGGGTGCTCCGCAATTGATGCTCTATCTAATATCCTCAAAGTGGCAGAACAGTCGGATGCAACTTACGTATTGGCAATCTTCATTGACTTCAAAGGAGCTTTTGACACAGTGTGGTGGTCGAGCGTTCTTCAGAGGGCCAGAGTCTAACTGTATCTGGAATTTCTACCACTGCCTCAAAAGCTATTTCTCTAACTGCAAGGTCAGCAAACAAAATATCATTGCATCTCCTGACATTTAACCCAAGGCTGTTCCCAGGGCTCCATCCTGGGGCCAGCTGTATGGAATATGATACTCGACGACTGGCTCCTGAGGGACCACCCACACACTACTCAGCTTTCTTATGCCGACAACATGGTTATCATTGTCGAGGGCCCATCTGCGCCACCGTAGAAACCCAGGCTACAGTTGTTCTCTCTGCTCTGTCCATATGGGCCATGGAAAATAAACTCTGTCTCCACTGAGAAGAGCAAAACCCTCCTATTGAAAGGCAAATTGGACTTCTCCAGACCTCCTACCATACGTTTTAATAGCCGCCCACTGAAAAACTACCGATCGGTGAAGTACCTAGGAGTAATTTTGGACGACAGCAGAACTTTCATCCCCCATATCCAAGCTATCAAAGAAAAAATAAAAAATTACATCATATGTTAGCACACTTTACCCGCAAGGACTGGGGTCTTAAAGGACCAACTGAACGCCTTCTATATTCAGCAGTATTCATACCAGTTGTCACATATGGAGCTGCAGTATGGTACCACCGAATGACTACAGTGCATGGACAACATCAAATTCAGCAAATTCAACGACTTATGCTTCTACAAATTACCCGTGCATGTAGAATGACATCAACTGCCGCCCTACAGGCTGCCTCCTCTTGGACCTCCACGTCACTTTTATCGGATTCTCTCATGCTATTAAGAAGAATAAGGAAGAGAGTTCCTCGTTATTCAAACCCGTACCGATACCGATATCAAACAGGAACATAAACATGCGTGGCTAGAATTAATAAACCTATGGCAAACCTGCTGGAATAACTCCACAACTGGTGCAACTACTAAACTTTTCCTTCATGAGGTAACCCACATCAACAAACCACGTTCCACTTGGTTCTTCCCAAACGTCTATGCTTCCTTCCTATTAACTGGCCACGGGTCCTTCAAGAGACACCTTCTCGAGTTCGGCCTAGTTGAGGATGCCCTCTGTACCTGCAGAGAACCTGAAGCTGGGACCACGTGATGCACTCATGCAATGTATACTTAGACCTAAGAATGCAACTACTCCTAGACCTCCACACTACATCACTTCGGCCAGAAACCAAGTTTTTGAAATCTAATGATGCCTTCCGTGCACTGACCAGTTATGCCAATGAGGTATTTCGTCGTTGCTGGCATCACCTACAACTCCCTAACAGTACTCCTGGATAACCTCCTCTAGACAGCAACTGATACCCAGCACCAGAAACTTCCAGACATGAAACTGCAAATTGCGGCCAGCCCTGTCGACGCTGCTCCGTGATTCTCATTGTGACTATCCCAGACTCTTCAATTTGGACTACCTGTTCTCTTTTCCTTACCCACAGGCCTTCTCCAGGACTCCTAAAACTGCATCTAGCACTCTTCCTGCGCCTTTTTGCCTGGGGGGGGGGATGCCTACGCTCTGTCATCCCTTGCTGTCTTCCACTTTCCTGTCTCTTCTCTGCTCGTTCCTTGGCCCTTCCCACTCTCGCTTCTGCAGGAGCGTGGACAGCCCGTCAGATGTCTTTTAACTCCCTGGTCCGGCTCCTCGTGCCAGTGGATGGATGCTGGGAGGCTCCTTCCTGGTGATCGCGCCTCCCAGTAATGAAGAAGCCAGTCAAACAACACACTACTCACACAACCCACACTGACTGACTTTGAAATGTTAACAGAGTACTTAACGCGGATTTGTGGGAAACCACAGGAACCGCATAACAATAAAACTATGTCCACTGTGTCCACTATTAGTATTCTACATAAATAATCTTTTGTGGGCTTGTCACTCACCAGGTATTTAATGTGATTTTTTATGGGCTTTTTATTTGGTATGCAGCTTTAGTCTGTTACTTGATTGGAAGATGGCCTAAATGAGTTTAAGGCTCAGCTGGACAGGTATTTCGAACGAACAGAGGGGTGAAGTGGAAGTGGTTTTTTTTTTTTTTTTTTTTTTGGCTGATGCTGCATAAGCTTGCTTTCTTGCATCAAATGCCTTTACTAATGCTAATGCTAATTACCAGGGTTTATTTAGGACACTTTAGCAATTTAAAGTGGTATGAACATAGTTTAGGCATCTGCTCACTTGTGCAGCCTTTCTAATACTCTCTGGAATTTATCAGAAAGGCAGCATATTTTATTTCATAAAAAATCCAAATTTTATGAAAAAAAACCCCAACTCACTCAGTCACTCATTTTTCCATTGCCAAAAAAAGTGACCATTCATTTCTACCTTTAACTTTACCAGGGTCTCTGCTTTTGTCACTTGGGAAGTAATTTATTCCAGTAATCTACAAGTTGCTGCCCAAAGATATTCTACTTACAAAAATAATATTATATGGACATTTTTTAAAATTTTTAATGTTTGATTAACCTTGATATATACATGGTTGTTAAAATTAAAGTATCCCTATGTAGAGGGCTCTGGTGCGATTTCTAATACTGAAGAGAAATTTTGACAACAGGTTCAAAAGAATGCAATTGCCAGTTATTGGAAAAAAAAAAAAAAATAGTTACAAAATTTGTCACTATATGGTGCTGTGGCAGTACAAATCACTTGAACAGCACTACAACTGTTCAATGTGTCCTCCATTTTGGTCAACAACAGTTTTCATTTGAAGAACAGCATTTTCCACAGCAGAACGTAACATGTCAACTGGAATAGCCAGCACATGATGTCTAATGCTGTCCTTCAGAACTGCCAGAGTTTGAAATCCTTCCCGATACACCTGGTTCTTCAAAAAACCCCACAACCAGAAGTCGCATGGGGTGAGGTCCAGTGATCAGGATGGCTAAGATTTCTGGAAACAACGGCTGATGACCTGTTGGTCTGTAAAATGTTGCCTTAGAAATCTTTGGACACAACGGTGGATGTGGGGTGGCTCACCATCTTGCACGAATATGGTATCCTGAAGGCACCTACGTTGTTGCAGCTCTGGTTTTGTGAAATTTGCCAGCATTTCATAATATTGCTGTCCAGTGATGGAACAGGTGGTGGGGTCCAGTCAGTGTTACCTGTTCAAAAAAATATGGCCCAATCATGAATGTGGCTGTAAATCCACACCACACTCTCACTTTTGGAGAATGCAACGGGACCTCTTGGATAACTCAAGGGTTTTCTGTTGCCCAAATGCGACAGTTGTGCCTATTCACTTGTCCATTTAAGCAGAAGTGGGCTTCATCACTCCAAAGGATGTTCCATGGCCAAGTGATATCCATTGTCATCCATGCCAGAAACTGAAGTGCTTATGTGAAATGAATATCTGTATCACCATTCTTTAGCTGCTGTAGCATGTGCATCTTGTAAGAATAGTACAGCAACACCTGATGCATTACTAGCCTTACAGTGGAATACGGCATGTCCACTTCATGAGAAACAGCTGGCACACTTGCACTACCACATGGAGATTGACTTGATAAATCCACGACAGCCATAGCCACATCTTCAACATGAGAGGAGTCCACTTGTTTTTGACTTCTACCTGGTTGAACACCAAGATGTCCTGTCTCTTCAAATTTCTCAATCATTTTGCAGACAGCACAAACAGTCATAGGTCCACAACTTATGCACTTCTAACGCTGGAATTCTCTAATAACCGCAGCTGCATTGTTGCTGTTCTGATAGTACAGCTTCACTAATAGCGCCTTTTCCTGCAGTGTTGTTGGCATTTTTTTTTTTTTTTTTGATTTGGTAGTTGTTGGCGCATCGGCTTCCGTGGCCATATTGCACCTCCCAAGGTTTTTGCAGTACTTTGATCCAAGCCCGAGGCGGGAATCGAACCCGCGACCTTTGGGTTGCCGGGCAGGTACTTTACCCACTCGGCTAGCCCGGTCGGCCGTTGTTGGCATTGCTGCTGCTGCTGTAGTAAGGCAAACATCTACTGTATGATTTTGAAGAGACTGCTTTACTTTTATACAGTACAGTGGGGCTGAGTAGTGGCACTGTGGCAATAACTTACAATTATGCAAATAATGTAAGTTATTTGCATAATTGTAACTAAGATAGTTACGAGCCATACAGTGACAAATTTTGTAACTAATTTTTTTCCCCCAATAAATGGCAAGTGCATTCTTTATTCTACCCATTGTCCAAATTTCTCTTCAGTACGAGCCTTAGAACTCGCTTCAGAGTCCTCTACATAGGGATACTTTAATTTTAACAACCCTGTATATCATTATTATGATTTTTTTTTTCATTTGGTATTATATATTAATATTAAAATTCTGCTTTCCAATGACAACATTCAGATCTAACTTAATTAACTGTTACTTTTCAGTTTTGGGGCCTGTGGATCCATGTACTCTTGGTGCGACCCTTACTCATGAACATTTGAGTCTTTCAATTAATCCAAGTGTCTTTTATGTACCCTTACCAATCAAATTAGAAGAAATACATAATCTCCCTTTTACCTTAGAAAATATAGGTTGGATTCGACAATATCCGTAAGAAATATTAACATTTCATAATCTAAGATTGTTCTGATAAGACTATAAGTTATAATTTTTGTAATAATGTAGCATATTTTTTAGCTATGTGAAAGCAAAATTGAAACATTGCATTTAAATTATCAAAATACAGGGGACAAAAGTGTAAATTATAATTTTTATTCATTGGCAGAATTCATTTGCAGCATTAACTTGCTTTGTACCTTAATTTAAGGAAATTCAGAGAGTTATAAAATAATGAAATCATTTGGGGGTCTGCAGTACAGTGGATTTGGCCTGTTAAGGAGGGTCTGTGTAAGAATTTGTTTACAGATGAGCTTTTTTTTATTCAAGTGGTGCTGAGTTAGTTTGTCTTATATTTTTGGATTGTTTCAAGCCAGCTACATAAGACCAACTAATTAACTTCAGAAAGCTCTGTTTTTTAACCATACAAACCAAATAAACTGATCTTAGTGACAATTGAAAAGGTCTAGCAATGAAAACATAATTATCATCACTACCAAAGAAAAAAACAGGCCTCGTAGCTGAGTGGTCATGAGCGGGAGTGCAGTAGCATACGCTCTTTGAGTAGACCGGGGTTCAAGCCCCCGACTGCTGAATACAGTCAATCTGCCAACCCGCAATGAACCAGCGTGGCAGATTATAGTCCATTTCCCTCAGCATGAATTGTTGAGGAGGCTTCCATCCTGCAGTGGGTTGATAATGGCTGCACTTTACCTTTACCTTTATTTACCAAGGAAAATGTAGTATTTTCTTGAAAGACAGACAGACATCATATATATGTATATATAAGGTAAATGGTTAAGCTACATCTTGAATACTGTACACAGGTGTGCTTTATTTTAGGAGGGATGTAGATCTGCTGGAATGGGTGTAGAGAAGAGCAACAAGATTGGAAGGTACACTTACCAAGCAAGACTTGAGTTATGTAAATTTCAGCATCTAGAAATAGGCACCTGCAAGGAAACCTGATTAAAGTGTTTAAGGCTTTAAATGGGTTGAGTAAACTAAATGTTGATGGGATCCTTTCTGTTCTTTGAATGACACACAAGGAGGCATAAATTTAATTAAAAAAGGATAGTTGCAGGATAGGTGTCAGATGTGTGAAAGTTTTCTTTTAGCCAGAGAATGATTTTTAGAGCTATATAAATAATGGAATCAATACTTTCCTTGGGCAAGCATTGAGAACTGTTATTAATTGCATCCCTAAGAAAGTACACACATTGGCCAAAAAAATATGTCCTTTATTCAGTATTGAATTGGCCCACCTTTTTTTCGAATAACAGCAAAAGTGCAGTACAGCATGGATTCTATAAGGTGTGTTAGTGTGTTTTAGTCTAACTGTAACCATTCTCCCAGCAAAATATTGCATAGCTGCAACAAAGTTGAAGGAAGAAAACTTCATTGCTGGATAGCTTTCTCCAGCATATCCCACACATTCTCAATGGGATTGAGATCAGGTGAATGTATAGGCCAAGGAACATGGTGGAAATCCATGTGTATTATATATTAATACACATGGATTAATGCCAAAACATTTTGGCACGATATGTTGTTACATTATCAACCATAAAGTGGTCGTCACCGTTGGGATAAAAGTGTAATATTGCAGAGTGCAGTAGATCTTATAGAAAATTCAGGTACTCCCTGGTTGACATTCAAACTTCCACCAGTATCAATGAATCCAGTCCATGACAACAAAATATTCTAAATACCATGTACCAATGCCAAATTCTGGGGTTGTTTTAAATAGGTAAGCAGAGGTCCATCGCTTTGTGAGGGTTTTTGCCACGGTGTCTTTGCCTATCATTAATGCAAAATATTAAGATTACTAAGTCAAATCTTATGGCTTCAGATTACTGAAGCAAAATTATGGCTTCAGATTACTGCAGTCAAACAACAGCCTGTGTGCAGTCTTTATTAACATTAGCATTAGCATTAGTATAGGCATATGATGCAAGAAAGCAAGCTTAGCAGCAGCATCAGCCAAAAAAAAAAAAAAAAAAACCACTCCGATTTCACCCCTCCATTCGTTCGATATACCTGTCCAGCTGAGCCTTAAATTTATTTAGGTTATCAACTTCCACAACAAAAGATGGAAGTCTGTTCCACCAATCAACTAACCGCTGGCTAAAGGCAAACTTCTGCACATCTATCCTACAACTGTCTTTCCTCAATTTGAATTTATGCTCTCTCAGGTGATTATTCTGAGCAAGAGGAAGAATCCCATCTAGCCTTTCTTCATAAGAGCAACCCTTTATTCCATTTACTAATCTTGTTGCCCTTCTCTATACTCGTTCCAGCAGTTCTACGTCCTTCTTAAAATGAGGCCTCCAAACCTGTATACATTACTCAAGGTGTGGCCTGACCATTGCTTTATACAAGGGGATAATCACCTCCTTATCCCTGCTATAAAAATTCCTGTATATCATTGACAAGACATCATGAGCTACTCTTGCAGACCATCTGCACTGCTCAGAAAACTTTATATCTGCCTGCACAATTACCCCCAGGTCCTTTTCATTCTCTACCACTGTCAGCGTAGTACTACAGAGTTGACACGTTACTCTGGGGTTATGGCGTCCCATATGTAGTACTTTACATTTGTTAGCGTTAATCTTCATTTGCCACCTCTCAGCCCATCTACTCAACTTTTCTAGATCCTGTTTCAGCAGCGTACTGTCATTAGTGTCCTTAACAACCCTGCCAACTTTCATATCGTCTACAAACATGGACATTAAGCCTGATATACCATCATCAATATCATTTATAAATACAGAATGGACCCAACAATGAACACCGAGAGACTGCACTAACATTAGTCCCCAAAGAGCAGTGTCCACTGATTACCACTCTCTGTCTTCTTCCACTCAACCATCCCTTTATCCATATCAGCAATTTGCCTCCAATGCCGCACTGCTCCAATTTGTGCAGCAGTCTTCCATGTGCAACAGCATCAAAAGCCTTTCTAAGATCCAAATATATGATATCATAGTTATTCCTTGCAACTAGTTCCTTTGTGACCATATCATAGTATCCAATCAAATTGGTCAGACAAGACTTCCCCTTAACAAAACCATGCTGTGTCCGAGCTATAACTGAAGTCTTGTCTAAATGATCCTGCAGTGCTTCTTTAACCAGTGGGTCCATTAATTTCCCTGAAACAGAAGTTAAACTAACAGGCCTGAAATTACTTGTGTCACCCTTTGATCCTCCTTTGTGAATTGGGGTTACATTTGCACATCTACAGTCCATGGGTACCTCTCCTTGAGTCCAAGGAAGCTCTCATAATTATGGCTACGGGTTTGCTTACTTCTCTTACTGCCTCCTTTAATATAACTGGATAGATCCCATCCACCCCATGTGCCTTTCTTATGTTTACTTTCAACAATTTCTTCTCCACTTTTCTCTCAGTTATTGCAAAATCATCTAGCTCACTGCCAGAGTATAATTCACCTCTGGAATTCCCCTCCCTGAATAACTCCTCATGTGTGAATATAGATGCAAAATACTCATTTCGTTTGTTAGCCCCCTGAGCAGGGTCATCAACAGTTGAACCATCGATATCCAGTGGACCAATCTGATTCATCCCTTTCCTTCTAAAGTTTACGTAGGTAAAAAACTCTTTGCTGCTTTTCTTTGAATCTTTTGCCAAAGATTTCTCATAATTTGCCTTTGCCTGCCTAGCCTCCTCTGTGACTTGGTTACAGACCAGTTTATATATATCATAGGTTTCTGTCACCTGTTAATTTATATGTAACCCATGCCTTTTTTTTTCCCTGCCATATGTCTAATTAGTCCATCTGACATCCATTTAGGCCTAAACCTTGAGCAATATTTCTTAGTTGGTATGTAAAGCCTAGTAGCTTCTAAGATTAATTCTTAGAATGCTTCCCATTTTGAATTTTCTGTTGGTAACATCATCAGTTGGTACCACTGTATAGAATTTAAATACTATCTCAGACCACCATAGTCTACTTTACGAAAACAAAAACCCTTCCCTTTACCCCTGATGGTAGTTACCTCTGAGTAAATCCCACTTGAGCACACTGCGATTACTGCCACCTAGTGGTTATTATATCCGCAGATTCTTAATGCATGAAGAATCACTACTGATAATCAGATCTAGAATATTACTCCCTCTAGTTGCCTCCAGAACATGCTGATGTAGAAAATCATCCAATAAATCCACAAAAGCCTTGCTAGCATGTGAGTGACCAACCTACAAATTCCAGTCGGTATCCGGGAAATTAAAATCCGCTATTATAAGACTCTCCGATTTACTGGCCCACTCTATTTCCCTGTACAGTTTCTTATCATACTCATCAGAGTCATTAGGCCTATAGCACACTCCTCCTCTCAATTTTGATCTCCCTATGCTTATGTCACACCAAACTGACTCGACACTGCACTGTCCAGCAATGTCGACTGGCTGCACTTCCTTGGATTTTATGTGTTTCTTAACTAATAGCATAACCCTTCCTCCTTTCCTATCCTGTCTATCCTTTCCGTATACATTGTACTCCCCAAATTACAGTTTTTCATTCCTTATATCTGTGTGACACCACGTCTCTGATATACCAACAATATCTGCCTTTGATGTTTTGACCAGCACCTCAAATTCATCAGATTTATTTATCAAACTCCTAGCATTGGTGTACATGCACCCGTTCTTACTCTTATTTACCCTAACACAGCCCATATATTTACTTGTTCCATGATGGCTCCCAGCAGCTCTTGAAATCCCTAGCAACTTGCTCTCTAGACAGCTGCTCATTACAATAGAAGCAGTGCAAGGATCATTTTCGCCTCTGCCTGCGGCTGCTGTTAATCTTTTAGTCTGTGAATCCCCCCCCCCCAAGCTAGCAGTTTTCTGACCCACCTAACACTGCCTCAATAGCATCAGCAAATATTCTTGCACCCTTTCTATTTAAGTATACCCCATCCCCGTAGAAGCAGTCTCTCCTGTCAGCAAACACAGACCAGGCTGAAAAAAATTCTACCCCTTGAGCCTTGCACAATCTTTCCCGGGCCGAATTGATCGACAAGGCTCTCATCATATACTTCCTCTGGGCGCAATTTCAGACACTTTCAAGTTTAACCCTAATTCACAGCGTGTTATATATATATATATAAAAAAAACAAACAAAAAAAAAAACAGTTTGCCAAATGGAGTCAGATTCACAGAGGGGTGGTGTCACATGCGATGAAATTTGTGGTGTGGAACTGGAGGATGTTGCAGATTTTATGGATTTAAAAAAAAAAGGAGTCAAATGTTAGTAGAGAGATTACTGTGTCGGCAAATTTCACATGTAAATTGAGGAAGAATTGGAATTCTACGTGTAAGCTGGAATTTCAAGATCAAAATATATCACAAGGAAAATTGTCAAAGGGTGTAAGCAGAAAATTTGCCAAGGCTTCATTCTCCAGAGGTGTGGGTGAGAAAATTATGGGATGGAAGGAGGCTTTCTCGGGTATCGCTGTCATGTTGGCAGAATTGGATAGTGAGAATGATAGGGATGATGAGGGTACTATAATAGGAGAAAAGTTAAAAGCAATACTCCTGAGAATGATTTGGATGAGGAATTAAGTAAAGTTAAGAAAAATGTTCAGAGTGATATGGGGTTGGCTGAGGGAAATAAAATTACTTCACTAAAAATTAAAATATGACATGGCACTGAAGTGAATATTTTGTTGTGTAAAGGGAATTAGGAGCGAAAACACTATGCAGCATAGCAGAAACTTCAGTGACAGCCATGTGTATTTCAGTCAGCTGGATAGACGAAGCCATGCTGAAGCTGTTAATGACCAAGGAGAGGGGTACCAAGTCAGAAACAGAAACACGGTTGCAAAGTGAACCAAAAGATGCCCAAGGCAACCCAGACCTTCAAGTAGAGGCAAGTTATGAAATAAACAAGACAATAGAATCAACGGAAAATATTGACCCAACCCTCCCGGATGGACCATTGTTTCAACAGGTCATGACCCTTAGGATCCAACTAGAAAACATAATGAAAGAATCCCACAGCCAAATTGCCACTGTGCTGCTTGGAGAGATAATATGCCTTTGGACTAAACTGGCGACAGTCTTATTGAATGTACATCTTGAGGCAGAGAAAAATGCAGCAAGATTAGAGGTGTATCTTGATGGTAGGGAGAACCAAATGCTACAGCGTACCCCTACCTACGCCGCCGCGCTGAGGAATTTGGCACAAACTCCTCATCCGCCTCAAAACAACCACTGCCGAAAACAGGTGTTCCTTTCAAAACACAATCTTGTGGTCCTGAAGCCTGTCACAGAGGATGCTCCAAAGACGAGTGAAGATAAGATCAGTTATAACCAACTTGAGTGGAGACCTTAAAATCAAATCAATTAAGAAAACCAGAAATATCGAAACTGAGACCAAGGAGGATGTAGCCCACATACTGACTAATACAAGAATCAAGTCACTAGGACTGGTAGCTGAGACCCCAGAAAGAGAGGACCCTCGATCATCATTTATGATATCGACTGAGAACTCAAGGAAGAGCTTTTCCACAGGAATTTGCAGAACCATTTCCCAGACCATGATACAAAAGGAAAGTGACACCCCCCTGGGCTGCTGTTGTAGTGCAAAATCTGAACGTCATTGTTACGAGGCTAGACTCCCCCCCTCTGCACGGCCTGGGCCATAGGAAGCCTCATTTTAGAAAGGATGTGGATCTGTTGGAATGCATGCACAGCAGAGCAACAAGATAAGTGGGGAAGCAAAAGGGTGCTCTTGCCAGGAAAGGCTCCAGTTCAGCAAATTGCAGCATCTGGAAACTAGGCACACAAGGAGATATGATTGAGGTGTTTAAGGCTTTGTATGGATTGAGTAAGTTCAATGCTGATGGAATCCTTCCTCCAGAGACTACATGTGAGGGGGCAAAGATTCAATTTGAGGAAGGATGATTGTAGGATAGATGTGTGGAAATTTGCCTTCAGCCAGCAGGTAGTTGATTGTGTTGGAACAAACTCCCATCTGGTGTTGTTGTTGTTGTGGTGGGTGGTTTGAATAAATTTAAGGGAGAGCTTGAGAAACTATTAGAGGAGATGGACAGGTGATAGTGTTGACTTTTATAGTTCCCCCTCCCCCACCCAGCTGATGCTCTACAAGCTTACTTTCCTGCATAATTTGCTACTATTAATACTATTCAAGAAATTAATTTGTAAGTTTCTAGGAGGTTTAGTTTAATTTTTTTTGCAGATAAATTCATTCCTTTAATTTGACTATTCAGATGGTTGATGTAGATGAAGTAAAAGTTGGAAGAGGAGAGAATGGGTTGTATGTCAGAGAATGGGTCATTCTTTACTCGGCCTTGTAATTGCATAAAAGTATCGGTAAGGGTATCCACGTGTTTGCAACTCCGCTGAACGAGACGTTCTTTAGCCATATTTAGCCGCTTGATTGAATATTTTTTTTACATTGAATTATTTCTGTAAGTAGCTTATAGACGTAGTAAAGATCGTTAGTTTATTCTGAATTGAGACAGCGAGATTTGAAAGTTAATTAATACTTAAGTGTCCGTAGATTACCGTTCGTAACTTTCCCGCCTTTGTGATACGATAGTTATATACCGTACTAGATAGCGTTAGTTGAACTTTGTTAGCAGTTAAATTGTACTTTTAAATAAATACATATAATAACTTAGATTACAAACATAATATAATTAATTATATTTAACATAATTAATAACATAACATAATTAATTAATAGAATCATGACTCAGACAAGAGCAGCAAAGCAAAAGGCTCAAGCTAATGGAAGTGCTGTGATTCAGAGTAGAAATGAGGGGGGCAGTTGTCCTCTGACTCACAGCCTTATAAAATGCACTGTTTGCTTGATGTTTGCAGAGCAATCGGGTACGGGACATGATACTGCCATGGGGGATGTCTTTGTGTGTGTGCGCGCGATGCAAGGAGTGTATCGATATCAGGCAACAACTCAGCGTTCTTGTGGGCCTATATGAGAGCTTGAAGGACAGGGTGGATGCCCTCGAAGAAACTAAATTGAGGGCCCCATCAAGCTCTCAGCTGCCCACATCAACGCCAGAGCTTGCACTTGGGCATCACGTGACACAGAGGCAACCCCCAAGGCAGAATGCACTGGTCCCGAAGGAACTAGTAGTTGTTGGTGACTCTATTGTCAGGGAAACGGGGAACATGCTTTGTAAAAAGGATAGGTGGAACAGGACCAGGATATGTCTGCCAGGGGCAAAGGTTGATGACGTTGTAGAGCGAATATCATCTTTTAAGGGCACAAAAGGTGATATAGTTGTACACGTTGGCACTAATGATATTAAGAGTAGGAGACCAGCAGAATTACTTAACAAGTACAGTTGAACAAAACTTAACAAGTACACTGTTGAACAAAAGCCGAGAATTAGGGTTGAATTTGAAAGTGTCTGCAATTCTGCCCAGACACGATAGGAGGGAGTATATGATGAGAGCCTTGTTGATCAATTCGGCCCTGGAAAGATTGTGCAAGGCTCAAGGGGTAGAATTTTTTTTCAGCCTGGACTGTACTTGTTAACAGGAGAGATTGCTTCTACAGGGATGGGATACACTTAAATAGAAAGGGTGCAAGAATATTTGCTGATGCTATCGAGGCAGTGTTAGGTGGGTCGGAAAACTGCTAGCTTGGGGGGGAGACAAAGACCAATAGATTGACAGTAGCCACTGGCAGAGGTGAAAAGAGATTCTTCCACTGCTTCTATTAGAATGAGCAGAAGCCTGAAAAACAAGATGCATGATATTTCAGAGACTGCTGGCAGCCATTGCGGTACAAGTAAACACATGGGTTGTGTTAGGGTAGCTAAAAATAGAAACAGGTGCAGGTATACTTGCGTGTACACCAATGCTAGGAGTTTAGTAAATAAATTTGATGAATTTGAGGTATTGCTCAAAACATCAAAGGCAGATATTGTTGGGATATCAGAGACTTGGTGTCACACAGATATAAGGAATGCAGAACTGGAATTTGGGGAGTACAACGTCTACAGAAAGGATAGACAGGATAGGAAGGGGGGAGGGGTTATGCTATTAGTTAAGAAACACATAAAAACCACGGAAGTGAAGCCAGTCAACATCGCCGGACAGTGCAGTGTTGAGTCAGTTTGGTGTGACATAAGCATTGGGAGATCAAAATTGAGAGTAGGAGTGTGCTATAGGCCTAATGACTCTGATGAGTATAATAAGAAACTGTACAGAGAAGTAGAGTGGGCCAGTAAATCAGAGAGTCTTATAATGGGAGATTTTAATTTCCCAGATATTGACTGGAATTTGGGGGCTGGTCACTCACACACTAGCAGGGCTTTTGTGGATTTATTGGATGATTGTTTTCTACATCAGCATGTTCGGGAGGCAAATAGAGGGAGTAATACTCTTGATTTGATTATCAGCAGTGATTCTTCATGCATTAAGAATCTGCAGATAAATGAACCACTAGGTGGCAGTGATCACAGTGTGCTGAAGTGGGATTTACTCAAAGAGGTAACTACCATTAGTGGTAAAGGGAAGGGTTATTGCTTCCGTAAAGGCGACTACGATGGACTGAGACAGTATTTAAATTCTATACAGTGGGACCAACTGATGATGTTACCAACAGCAAATTCAAAATGGGAAGAATCAAAGAATTAATCTTGGAAGCTACTAGGCTTTACATACCAACTAAGAAATATTGTTCAAGGTTTAGGCCAAAATGGATGTCAGATGAACTAATGAGGCATATGGCAGAGAAGAAAAATGCATGGGATACTTACAAATTAACACATGACACAGAAGCCTATGATAGATACAAGTTGATATGCAACCAAGTTACAAAGGAGGTTAGGCAGGCGAAGGCAGATTACGAGAAATCCTTGGCAAGGGATGCAAAGAAAAACAGCAAAGAGTTATTTACTTATGTAAACTCTAGAAGGAAGGGGATGAATCAGATTGGTCCACTTGATATTGATGGGTCAACTGTTGATGACCCTGCTCAGGTAGCTAACAAACTAAATGAATATTTTGCATCGACATTCACACATGAGGAGTTATTCAGCGAGGTTAATGCCAGAGGTGTATTCAACTCTAGCAGTAAGCTACAGAATCTTGAAATAATTGGGAGTAAAGTGGAGGAGAAACTGTTGAAGATAAACACAAGAAAGGTACCCGAGGTGGATGGGATCTATCCAGTTATATTAAAGGAGGCAGCAAAGGAAGTAAGCAAACCCTTTGCCATAATTATGAGAGCTTCCTTGGACTCAGGGGAGGTACTCATAGACTGGAAATGTGCAAATGTGACCCCAATTCACAAAGGAGGATCAAAGGCTGACACAAGTAATTATAGACCTGTGAGCTTAACTTTTGTTCCAGGAAAATTAATGGAGGCACTGGTTAAAGAAGCACTGCAGGATCATTTAGACAAGACTTCAGTTATAGCTCGGATACAGCATGGTTTTGTTAAGGGGAAGTCTTGCCTGACCAATTTGATTGGATATTATGATGCAGTCACAAAAGAACTGGATGCAGGGAATAGCTTTGATATTATATACTTGGATCTTAGAAAGGCTTTTGATACTGTTGCACATGGAAGACTGCTGCACAAATTGGAGCAGTGTGGCATTGGAGGCAAATTGCTGCTATGGATAAAGGGGTGGTTGAGGGGGAGAAGACAGAGAGTGGTAATCAATGGACACTGCTCATCGTGGACTAATGTTATTAGTGGAGTCCCTCAGGGCTCAGTGTTGGGTCCATTATTGTTTTCTGTATTTATAAATGATATTGATGATGGTATATCAAGCTTAATGTCCAAGTTTGCAGACGATACAAAGGTTGGCAGGGTTGTGAAGGACACTACTGACACTATGCTGCTGCAACAGGATCTGGAAAGGTTGAGCAGATGGGCTGAGAGGTGGCAAATGAAGTTTAACATTGACAAATGTAAAGTACTACACATGGGAAACAGCAACCCCAGAGCAAGGTATCAACTCTGTGGTACTACACTGACAGTGGTAGAGAATGAAAGGGACTTGGGGGTGGTTGTGCAGGCAGATATGAAGTTCTCTGAGCAGTGCAGATGGGCTACAAGAGTAGCTCATGGAGTATTGTCAATGATATACAGGAATTTTTCCAGCAGGGATAAGGAGGTGATTATTCCCTTGTATAAGGCAATGGTCAGGCCACACCTAGAGTACTGTATACAGGTCTGGAGGCCTCATTTCAAGAAGGATGTAGAGCTGCTGGAACGAGTACAGAGAAGGGCAACAAGATTAGTGAATGGAACAAAGGGGTGCTCTTACGAAGAAAGGCTTAAGTTTTGCAAATTACAGTGTCTGGAGACGAGGCACCATCGAGGTGATCTGATAGAGGTGTATAAAGCCTTGAATGGTTTGAGCATGCTCAATGCTGATGGGATTCTTCCTCTTGCTCAGAATAATCACCTGAGAGGGCATAAATTCAAATTGAGGAAAGACAGATGTAGGATAGACGTGCAGAAATTTGCCTTTAGCCAGCGGGTGGTTGGTTGGTGGAACAGACTTCCATCCCTTGTAGTGGAGGTTGATAGCCTAAATAAGTTTAAGGCTCAGCTGGATAGGTATTTTTAACGAACAGAGGGGTGAAGTGGAAGTGGGTTTTTTTTTTTTTTTTTGGTTGATGCTGCATAAGCTTGCTTTCTTGCATCAAATGCCTCTACTAATGCTAATGCTAATGAATTGAAAATTTTAGGTGTAACATATACATAGCGAGATACTTAGATTCTTAATATAATGTGTCCTTGGCAGTGTGCTTATGCACTACTCTGATTCTCTCTCTCTCTCTCTCTCTTTTTTTTTTTTTTTTTGGTAGTTGTTGGCGCATGGGCTTCTGTGGCCATAATGCACCTCCCAACGTTATTGCAGTACTTTGATCCAAGCCCGAAGTGGGAATCGAACCCGCGACCTTTGGGTTGCCAGGCAGGCACTTTACTCACCCGGCTAGCCTGGTCGGCTTTCTCTCTCTCTCCAGTCATAGTGGGGAGAGTAGAAGTGGCAAGATTATACATTAACTGATCTGGATTCCTCCTAGCATATTATCAAATGGATTCATTGCAGTAGATTATCTGGTGGCTAGCCTGTAGAAACCATTTAGAAGTTGTACTCTTGAAATGTAAAGAATATGGAACTCACTACAAAACTCTCATAACTGCAAAACATATGGCTCAAATTGCATAGTAAGATGCTAGATCTCTGCTCCGATGACCAAACACGAGTTTTGCCAATTCAGTCCTCCATTAATCAGAGTATTGGTATTGCATTGCGTTATGATTAATCTATTATATGTCATTGTATATAAAATTAATGTTTTTATTAAGTGCACATTTGAAAGTTTAATAAAATGTTGGAAGAAAATATATGACTCATTTATAAGAATACCTATAAATGTTTTTTATTGTGATCCCAAATACAAATGGTATTAGAATCTATAATACTTAGTATCTTAAATGGTTTCAAGGTTGAATAGACAGAACACACTTGTTGACATTGGACTTGAATTTCTGTAGGTTGTAGTTTTCAGGAAATACATATGAAAAAAGGTTTTTCCAAAGACCAGAGAAATAGAAGGGAGAAATGAGGGAAAGTTAGTTTGGTATGTATGTTAGCATTAGCATTAGCATTAGTAGAGGCATTTGATGCAAGAAAGCAAGCTTATGCAGCATCAGCCAAAAAAAAAAAAAAAAAAAAAAAAAACCACTTCCACTTCACCCCTCTGTTCGTTCAAAATACCTGTCCAGCTGAGCCTTAAACTTATTTAGGCTATCAACCTCCACCACAAGGGATGGAAGTCTGTTCCACCAACCAACCACTCGCTGGCTAAAGGCAAATTTCCGCACGTCTATCCTACATCTGTCTTTCCTCAATTTGAATTTATGCCCTCTCAGGTGATTATTCTGAGCTAGAGGAAGAATCCCATCAGCATTGAGCATGCTTAAACCATTCAAGGCTTTATACACCTCTATCAGATCACCTCGCTGGTGCCTAGTCTCCAGACACTGTAATTTGCAAAACTTAAGCCTTTCTTCGTAAGAGCACCCCTTTGTTCCATTCACTAATCTTGTTGCCCTTCTCTGTACTCGTTCCAGCAGCTCTACTGTTATTGAATAGTAGATGTTGACTAGTTGATGCAGGTGTTTGGACTAGTTTAGAAGAAAGAGTTGGAGTTACAAATATTATAGGTAGAGGTTACAGGATGCATGGATATCTGTCAAAAAAGCATGCAGCCAAAACTGAATGTCTGTGTGATAGTGAGTGGAGAGAGCTTGCAAGTGACTGGTCCTTAATTAACCAGTTATCTGTTTTCTGACTTTGTTAAATTATTAAAAAAAAAAAAAAAAAAAAAAAAATCAGACTTTCTGGGCAACAATTTCCAGCTTAATTTGGAAATTTATGTGGACATTACTGGATATTTTGGTAAATCAGAATTCTAATATAGTTTACATTAAGAATCATTGTGGATTAGTTTCATTAATTTTAAAAGAGAATAGGTATATACAGGTTGTCTCAAAAATATTAGTACAAATGTTTAGGGGAGGTAGGAAACATCTAAAGGAATGTGAATCGCATAGGAACCCATAACCAGAAATGTCACTGTAAGTCGGTACACGCTGCTGTTCATCAGTCCGCGAGAGGGAAAATTTCTGGTTTACCCATTCAAGCAGTAAACATCGCACAAAGAGCATGCATCGATATACAAACTGTGAGCTGGCAGACATGCACCAAGTGTATGGATTAGCAGAAGGCAATGGACGAGCCGCTCAACGAATTTATGGAGAATGCTTCCCAGACAGGCATGTACTGGACCACTGTTTGTTTGCATGTGTGCATCAAAATTTGTGCGATTATGGGTCATTTAGTGGTAACAGGAGTAGTGTGGGCAGACCACGTTCGACGCAAACTCCCACCATGGAAGAAAGTGTGTTGAATGCCGTCCAGAATAATCCTATTACCAGCACACGTGCCTTTGCCTCTGCCTAAGAAGTGTCTTGTTGCAGTGTACAGCATGTCTGGCACGACGATTCCTTACACCCCTTTCATCTCCAAAGGGTTCAGTTGCTCCCTCAAGATCATCCTGCACGTGTGGCTTTTGCGCCGTGGTTTCTCCAAGAAAGTGTTCAAGACTTGAATTTTCCAGCCTATGTTTTGGTCACGGATGAGGCTTATTTCACTCGGGAAGGCTTATTCAATCAGCACAATGCTCATGTGTGGACTCACGACAACCCACGCGGTGTGCGCCCCCATGCGGCACAACATCGCTTCGCAATAAATATGTGGGCAGGTATGGTCGGTGACTGCTTAGTCAGCCCATACCTGTTACCATCCCACATGAACTCCGCTAAATATCGGATCTTTCTTGAACAAGTTCTACCAGGGTTACTTGATGATGTTCCAGCAAATGTGAGACGCAACATTTGGTTTCAACATGATGGGGCACCTGCCCATTATGAAAGGTGTGTTTGTGACCATTTGAACAGGCGTTTTGGGAGTCGATGGATTGGCCGTGGTGGACCCGTTGCCTGGCCCCCACGCTCACCTGATTTATCGAGTCTTGATTTCTTTCTGTGGGGGCCCTCAAATCTATCGTGTATGAATCGCCTGTGGAGATGGAAATGGATCTCGTGGCGAGACTCGTCTGCGCTGCTGCTACTGTCAAAGAAACTCCAGGTGTGTTCAACCATGTCCACCAATCCATGCTGCATCGATGTCATGCATGCATCGCGTCTCATGGTGGAACCTTTGAGCATCTGTTGTAACACCATGAAATGCATCCATCTCGTACTCCATTGTTAATATTATGTCAAATAAATGTTTGCCACTAATTACTGTCTTGTGTCATTTCTGCTTCTTGTGCCTCTGCTACTACTTTCCCGTGACATTTCCGGTTATGGGTTCCTATGCGATTCACATTCCTTTAGATGTTACCTATTTCCCCTAAAAATTTGTACCAATATTTTTGAGACACTCTGTAGAGTTACGGTTACTATATATATATATTTTTTGGATTCATTTTTAACTTGCAAGATTCAAGATTCATTTTTAAGATTCATTCGTTGCTTCTGACATTTGGATGACATAATTATGGATGTGCTCATATTGTAAGTAGGAACGATCATCATAATACAGTCGATTCTGGTTATTTGGGACACATCGGGACTAGTGCATTTTGGCCTGATTAAGCGGCTGCTCGAATTATCCGAAGTGCCACATAAATAGTTAAAAATACAATGGACTACCCGCTTTACAATTGGTTCACTGTACAATCAAATCACGTTACAGTGGACTCACCATAGTAAAGTAATGTTCACTATACGATGTGTAGTAAGCACCGGTCATTGTGATTACGTTTGTGAATTGAATTTTAATTCTATTAAACAGCAATTCTAATTAGCGAAAATAGGAGGAATATTATCCACAGGCTATAAAAGTAAAGCTATATTAAGCACAAATTTATCCTTTATTACCTTACCAATTAAAAAGTTAAATGATACGTGAAAATTGGAAGAATATACGTGATAATCGGAATAATTAATACGTACTGTAATATGTAATACTAACTAGTTGACATTTCTGTTCACTGACATTTGTGGGTGGGGGTTAAAATTTAAAACAGTAAAAAGATAAGCAATCAATAACAAAAAACACGGCACTCATAAATTGCAAGTAACACAATATGCACAAGTGAGAACGGAGTAACTAGTTACAAAGCTTTAAAAATGGGAATGAAGAGAAGATTCTGAACAATTTTTTTTATATGATTGAAGATTCCATAGCAGTGTAAAGACATTTTACCATAATAACCCACAGAATTCCAGCTGTCGGTATTATCGCAAATTCAATAAGATCGATTTATTATCAGTTTACGATAGATTTCAAAAGCCCAATAAACAGGTGACTGCTAATTGTTTTTATTGTTTTATGGTTGTGACCTCCATCGTTGTGACCTCCAACCGAACCACATGATACGGTCGGAGACAAATTGTAGGGTAATCTCCAGTGCTGCAGTCTCCTGCCCCGATTAAACGGCATGTTGTCCCAATTAAGCGAAGTAAACCCTGGCTATCTTCTCAATTGGGTTCTGTTTTTTAAGATTTGCCCCAAATAAATGGCTGCTCTGATTAACCAGTGGCCCAAATAACCGGAATCCACTGTATTTCGAAAAACAGTATTAGAATCTATAATACCATTCAATTATAGGAAGTCGAACAGCTAGAACACCTTAAATTTAATTTTAAGAAGTAAGCTCACCAACCAGAACTGTGTTAAAGCCCAGTTCTTGCCTTGACACCTGCCTACCTTGTCAGTTTGAATATAATCACTATTTTTTATTGTATTACTATTGTCTTTTTCTTTCTTTTATTTTTTATAAATTAGGTACAGCTACTTGGAGAATCTGATTTTCAATGATGTTGGTGTTCATCAGGCTATTTTAGAAGAGCTGAAATTTTTCAACAAAATTGAAGGAGGAACCATTGTTGAAAATACAGTTCATGGAATGCAAAGAAATATCTCTCTACTGAAAAAGCTTTCACTTGAATCAGGTGTTAAGATTATTGCTGGAACAGGTTTGTTTCTTGTTAAGAATTGCCATTCACTAATTATAATCTTTTCAGTTTTTTTCATAATATATAGAACATTTAAGTTTACAAAGTACCTTGTACAGTTAAGACAAATTAAATTAGGCCATATAAAGTGGTTTCCCGTTGTGTTTTGCACCTGTTTATATGTTGCCATATGTGTTCAAGCTCAATTTGTTTGCAAGGAGGAAAAACTGTGGAAGACAGGCCTGAAACCTGAGTGAAAGCCCATTAGAAATCCCTCTAGTCTAAGATGGGACTCGAACTTGGACTTTTCTGAGTGCTGACTGACTAAGCCATTATACAAACACAGAAGAATGTCATTGTAATATATTATTAAAAACCTTGCATATCCTGTATTCTTCATGAGAACTTTTTGTCACTTGTCACTCATTTAGAGAAGTCTGGGTTTGAATTGTGTCAGAGACTGGAGGAATTCTTAAAGGCCTCTTCAATTATGGCTGTAATTAGCTGACCTTAGGCAAAGAGAGTAAGATTTCTCCCCTTCAGTTATTCCTTACTTTTCAGCCTATACATTTGTTTGTGTATTGGCTGTGTGGCTCATGAACACATACTTGTACAGACATAGTAGTGCAATATAGCCTTAGATGATAATGTGCTTTATAAACACCAGAATATCCTATTACTAAGTAAGTTACTTACTTTTAGTAGATGTGCAACTTGTCTTAAGTTCTAGAAGGGCAAACTCTGACATCATTAATTGGGGTATCTTATATTGAGAACAAAGTCATTTAGTGTAATGCTCCTTGTGTGTTAGAACAAATGGCCTTGAACTGAACACTGTAGATAAAGCAAGTAATTCATATAGGAGAAAATAGATGGAATTTTTTCACATCAAGAAAAAAATCATCACAAGTCAGCAGGGACAAGACCTGAGGGACCCATAATACAAGATAGTAGTAAAGAAAGTTTATAAAAGAGGGCAAGCCTTGAAAGCTTTATGTACTGGACAATCCTTCACATAGTGGATGAGCCCCCAACTCCCATTTCATTTCTACCAGCAATCTGTGGAGCTTGTGTCCACGTTACAGCAGAAGCATAATATATCCATATATATATATATATATATATCGATATATATATATATATATATATAGATAATATATCCATAATATATCTGTGGTGTCCACAGAGATAGTCAACTTCAGATGAAAAGAAGGTGAAAGATTTTTCCCCTTAAATATTTCTGAGCAGTTTCAGTAGAAGGGAGTAAAATTCAAGTAGAAATAGTAAAGAGAAACCTTCCCACTGCAAAGAAGTGTTCAGGTCTACGTATACACTATTCTTCTTGTATATTATTAGCAGCACTGGTTCCTTATATGATAGTTTCACTGTCAACAGATTCTCTAATCTTGTAAACTTGTGTAACTACCTTTAGAAATTGTCTACTGTATATTTATATATACTGCACAATATGTAATTTTATTAGCATTAGCACAGGCATATGATGCAAGAAAGAAAGGTAATGCAGCATCAGTCAAAAAAAAAAAAAACACCCTTCACATTTCACCTATTCATTTGCTTCAGAAGTTTGTCCAATTCTTCCTTGAATTTATTTAAGCTATGAACTTCCACAACAACAGATGGAAGCTTGTTCCAGCAATCAACCACCCATTGGCTAAAGGCAGATTTCTGCACCTATTTTACATCTGTCTTTCCTCAATTTAAATTTATGCCCCATCAAGTGCACTATCTGAGCAAGAGGAAGAATCTCATCAGCATTGAGCTTGCTCAAACCATTCAAAGTCTTATATGCCTCAACCAGATCACCAGACAGGTGTCTAGTCTCCAGATGCTGCAATTTGCAGAACTTAAGCCTTTTTGGTAAGAGCAACTGTTTGTTTCCCTCACCAATCACATTGTGCCTTTTTGTACTTTTTGTACAAATTGGTCAGACAAGATTTCCCCCTTAACAAACCCATGCTGTGTCTGAACTATAACTACAGTCTTATCTAGATGATCCTGCTATGCTTTTTAACCAGCAAATCCATTATTTTTCCAGGAATAGAAGTTAAACTAAGGGTCTGTAATTACTCATGTCACTCTTTGATTCTCCTTTGTGAATTTGGGATACATTTGCATATTTCCAGTCTGTGGGAACCTTCCCTGAATCCAAGGATGCTCTCATAATTCTTGCTAAGGGTTTGTTTACCTCTTTTGGTGCCTCCTTTAATATAGCCAGATAGATCCCACCCATCACTAGTTTTTCCCACTGTATAGAATTGAAAAAACTGTCTGCTACCACGATAGTCACCTTTACGAAAGCTAAAACCCTTCCCTTTACCCCTGATAGTAGTTACATCTTTAATTAAATCCCATATTAGTGCACTGTGATCATTGCTATCTAGTGGTTCCTTTATCTGCCGATTCTTAATACATAAATAATCACAGCTGATATAATCAGATCAAGAGTATTACTCCCTGTGGTTGCCTCTTGAACATGCTGCTGTAGAAAACAATCATCAAATAAATCCACAAAAGTCTTGCTAGTGTGTGGGTGACCAACCCACAAGTTCCAGTCAATACCTGGGAATTTAAAATCCCCCATTATGAGATATTCAGGTTTACTGGCCCACTCTATTTCTCTGTACAATTATTGTTTTACTCATCAGAATCATTAGGCCTGTAAGACACTCCTATTCTCATTTTTGCTTTTCCAGTGCTTATGTCGCACCAAACTGACTCAGCATTGCACTGTCCACCCATGTTAACTGGATGCACTGCCTTAGATTTTGTGTTTCTTAACTAACAGCATAACTCGTCCTGCATAACAAGTCTCTCTCTCATCATATACTCCTTCCTATTGTGTTTGGGCAGAATTGCAGACACTTAAATTTAACCCTAACTCGTGACTTTTTTCCAACATTGACCTGTACTTGTTAAGTAAGTCTGCAGATCTCTTACTCTTAATTTTATTAGTGCCAATGTGTACAACAATATCACCTTTTGTGCAATTAAAATATAATATCTGCTCTACAACATCATTAACTTTTGTCCTTGACAGACTTACCCTGGTTCTATTCCACCTATCCTTTTTGCACAATATATTTCCCATTTCCCTCACAATAGAGTCACCGACAACAACTAGCTCTTGTAGGACCAGTGCATCCTTGGAGTTGTCGCTGTGTTGCCTGATAATCAATTGCGAGCTCTGGCATTGATGTGCGCAGCTGAGAGCTTGATGGGCCTCCAGTTTAAGTCCTTTGAGGGCATCACTGTTACTGGGATATCTCAACTACTATTATGACATTGTTGGGAGTGCAGCTACTGCCCTTCTTTTAAATAGAAGAAAAGAGGGCTTGTTTATCTATTAAAATAGACTGAACAACCTCAACAAGAATCCTGGAATCACAACTAGATGCAGCTTGATATCTCAGGGAAGGTCTTGTGGGTATGTGCCCACTCTTCCAGCAGTACCACTCCTTTTTGCACCATATTCTGAGTTTGATCTGATGTTCTTATGCTTGGTCAGACTTGGCCTAAAGAACTTTTTTAGTTTTTATATCTCTGTTATTAAATGTCTTTAGTTTATCTTGTATGTTTTTTCTACCATCATCCTTCTGCTTTCCTGATTATTGTGTATTAACCTTTCCCATTTTTTTTTTATCTTCTTCCCTGCACTTTCATTTACTCTCCTTTCAGTTTAGTTCATAGGTCACTTCAGTTTTGAAAAACAGTAATATTTCTTAGCTAATTGAAATTGCATCAAAGAAAAACTTATTCTGTCATTTCACTTCAGATGGTAGATTTATTTTATTCATGATTACAAAATATAGTAAAATTTTCATAAAAAATATTAATTGCCTTTGTATATAGGATCAGGTGTGTTAACAGACAAATACTACTTGTTCTCTCATTGTAGGATTCTATGTTGCTGGAGCTCAATCACCCAGTGACTTACATAAGTCTGTTGAAGAAATTGCTGCAATAATGAAAATAGAGCTGTTACAAGGAGCTGATGATACAGATATTAAAGCTGGTGTTATTGGAGAAATTGGTGGATCATATCCTTTACACCGTAAGTATAGTATTATTTCATTTTTATTATTATTTTTTGAATTTATTATCTTAACTGAGAAAATAATAGAGGTAAGGGAACACACACACACACACACACACACACACACACACACACAGAGAGAGAGAGAGAGAGAGAGAGAGAGAGAGAGAGAGAGAGAGAGAGAGAGAGAGAGAGAGAGAGAGAGAGAGAGAGAGAGTGAGTGAGTGAGTGTAATGGGGGCAAGCACAAAATTTAATGTAAATACTGGTCCTCTTTAAAAAAATACACTTTCTTAAAGAAAGTGTATTTTTTTAAAGACCAAGTATAATGTGTAGGTTGAGCATCGCATGCATTTTCAAATGCTTTGTCATTTAGCATTTTTGTAAATATGGCATTTGTTTTTATAAATTTTTAGGTATACTTCAGAAATTTGCTTACTTTTCTTTGTTTCTTATATATCAGAAAAGGAAGTACAGTTAACTTTTAAAAGTAGAAATATTGAAATGACCATTAATTTTTAATAGACTCACACAAATAAGTAATGAGAAGGACAAATGACTAATCACAATGTTAATCAAGCAAGGGTTTATTAAAAATGCTGCTATTGATCTGCTGTTATAGAGTGAAAAGGATATATACTCCAGGGGCTCACATGTGGTTGAGTATGGGCTTGACACACCCAGGGTCTTGAGCAGGATATCATCATTCTTCTCTTTCTTGGTGATTCCCTTATACTTCTGACTCTTGTTTTCTCTCTCTCTCAGGGTAATTCAGAAATTTTTTTTTGGCTGGTGCAGCAAAAGCCTCAGGCTTCCAAGCACCATATGACTAATGATAATAATATGAGGTGCTACCCAAATGGTCCCCGAAATTTGAATGTTGCACGGGAACTATGTCTAGTAAGGACTTGTGGCGCTAGGTAACACTGCATGCATCATTTGTGAATCAGTGTGCCATGTGGTGTTGGGCTGGATAGAGTCATTGAATATTTATGTGCAGTTCTTTGGCTGTGTGTTTTGCGTAGTTTGCGACTGTTGCTATGGCTGATGTGAGCAAGCAACGTGCTTGCATCAAGTTTTGTTTCCTTCTTAATGATACATCAGCAGCAGAAACTCATAGGAAGTCAAAACAAGCTTTTGGTGACAATGCTTTAGGCCAGATGCAGACCTACTACTGGTTTAACCATTTTAAAAACGGTCGAATATTAGTTGATGACACCGATCGCTCTGGGTGTCCATCATCGAGCAGTACCACGGAAAATGCCGCAAAAGTTTGGTCAGCGATCTGTGAAGACTGCACGTGGACCATCCACAACATTTTTGGCATTGTAGGACTATCGTACGGTACTTGTCAGCGGATTTTGTCAGACGAGTGAACATGAGAAGGAATGCGGCCAATTTTGTGCCATGGTTACTGAATGAAGACCAAAAGCAGTATCGCATGGAAGTTATCAGAGATCTTCAAGGACGGGTCCAGGAGTGATCAAAACTTCCTTTCTATGTTTGTCACTGGTGACGAGAGTTTGGTATATGGGTATAACCCAGAAACCAAGCAACAATCATCCAATCTTTGCCCAGACCGAAGGAAGCCCAACAAGTGAGGAGCAGTGTGAAGTCCATGCTGATCTGGACATTGATGGGATTATCCATAAGGAATTCATCCCTCCTGGCCAGACCGCCAACTCAAAGTTTTACTGCAACATCCTGAGGCAGTTAAGGGAAGCTGTCAGGAGGAAACATCCAGAGAATAGGCTCACAAAGAACTGGGTGCTTCATCATGACAATGTGCTAGGTCACACATCTCTCATTGTTCTGCAGTATTTTTGGCATCCAGCAACATGATAATCATTCCCCATCCCCCCTTATTTGCCAGACTAAGTCCCCTGCGACTTCATCCTCTTCCCAAGAATGAAAATCAAGCCGAAAGGTCTATGATTTGACAGTGTAGAGGATATCCAAAAAATTGCAGGTGGTGCTGAAAACTATGATGAAGGACTTTCAGGATGCATTCAAATCATGGGAGAAGTCTTGGGATTGGTGTTTACACTCTGAAGGGGACTATTTCGAAGGTGATGGTGGCGAATAAGACCCAAGGTGAGTCTAATTTATTTTATAAATACATTTTGGGAACTTTTGGATAGCATATTTGTATAAAACATATTACTGTGTATTTCTTACTTAACTAATAAACATTATCGTGATAATTATTTTTGGAAATAATTACAGTATTTCACACTGCATTCTGTATTTTTTCTGCCTGTACTGCTGGGTGCAGTAACAATGTTGATCCTTCTGCGGTGACAGTGACAGCGCTTAGGCTCTTTAGAAATAACTGTGTTTTTTTTTTATGAAAACTTCAAGCATGACGAGAGATATTAGAACCTATAGTATATAGTATATAGCACCTAAAGAAAGACATCGAGCTTCTTGAAGGGTGCAATGACGGGTAATTCACCTGGTGAGATCGGCAAAAGTGCATCCTTATGAAGAAAGACTTTGAATATGTGGGTTGCAGGGTTTGGAAACTAGACACCTTACAGGAGATTTGATTGAGGTGTTTAAGGCTGTGAGAGGCATCAGTAAAATGAATGAGGATGAAATTTTCAAGATTATAAATGATACTAGAACTAGGGGACATAAATTGAAGTTATGGGGGGAAATGTTTAGATTGGACTGCAGGAAGTTTTATTTTAGCCAGCAAGTTATAAATTACTGGAATAAGTTGCCTACATGGGTGGTAGAGGCTGACAGTTTGTGGAAATTCAAAGGTCATCTGGATAGTACCTTCGGGTCAGGGAAGTGCATAGGATGATAGGTTTAATTTCTTTTTCTTTTATTAATTATTATTACTTTTTTATTTTTTTTTATTATTGTTTTATTAGGTTTTTTTTTGGCTGGTGCAGCATAAGCCATAGGCTTTCTTGCACCATGCGACCATTACCAATGCTAATACTAAATAAATTGAAAGCTGAACTAGACAAACGTTTGGAGTGACTGAATGGGTGAAAAGGGAAGGTTTTTTTTTTTTTATTTTTCTGGCTGATGCTATATAAGCTTGCTTTCTTGCATCATATGCTTCAACTAATGCTAAGTGCAATGGGATGATAATTGGATGGGAGAGATTTATCACCCTTTTTAACAACTGGCTATGAGCAAATTTCCAAGCAGAAGGTAAAACACCTGTGGAATAAGAAAGTGAAAAAAGGTGACACAGAACAGGTGTTGGATTAATAACTGCTTTACAATTGTTCGAGCTTTGGTGCAGGCAGAAAATGAACTTGGATATTTGGATACAAGCCAGTTGTAATTTGCAACATTCTTATCTTGAACAGCCTTAGCACGTTTATTGGAAAGCCAAGGTTTAGATTAGGATTGTCTCTGGTATTCTGGTAATTAAATGAACAATCTGTGCGAGCTCATAGTAATTGCAAAAGCCTCAGCATCTCAACCAGCTGGGTCCGTGTGACTAGAAAAAGAAGCCAGCTGGTGTTGTGAACACTAACGTCACCAAGGAAAATAACCTCATGTTATGAAAGTTGAACTGGAGAAAATCAAGTTTCAAAGAGTTCCAAGTGATTAGCGGAGTTGGGAGAACAGTAGAGGCAACAGATGAATTTGACAGAAGTGATAGAAAGATTTTAAGCCAGAGAAGACCAAAAAGAGGAGCTTTTTTTTTACTGCTTTGTCATACATGCTATGTATGAGAAAGCAGTAAAAGAGGAGCTTCCAATGGAGAAGTTATCCATGAGTCAGTCTAAAGTAGCTATATTTTAATCAGTTTATATTGTTTTTAATCAAATATTATTATTAGTAAGTGAATCTATTATTCATTAAAAACTACAAAGGCACTGTTATGACCAGTTTCGGAACTGTGATTCCCTCATTATCACTTGGTAGAATAGGCAGAAATATGGAAAGCAGTGTGAGCATTATTTCTCAAACTATTTCTTTACCTTTGTTGAACTAGCACTGTGCTTCTATACTTGATTAATGATAATTATGCTTTACCATTATATATTATGTAATGGTAAAGGAATTAATGATGAAGTAATATAAAGGGAGGGATATGGAAAACATGTTATGTATGAGAAAGCAGTAAAATATTTTTATCTTTTCCATTATTTAATTACTGTTTTTAGGGTCTGTAGTCTAACGAAGGACTCTTATAATGTCACTTGGTTGTCTGTCCGTTTGTGTGTCACACCATTGTGTCTCTGGAACCACTCAACCTATTGCCTTGAAATTTTGCATGGGTTTGAACATCATGTGGGCCAACATAAAGCCATATTGATCGTTGTTGACAAAAATTTGTCTGAGAAATGGGGGGGGGGGTAAATGTGGGGGGACAAAAATGTTGTTGAAAACCTATAGCTTATTATATATCGTTGGAAAGAGCTTAATGAATAGGTTTAAAATACAATTTTAAAATATTTTTATTATTAAAAAAGGTGGAGCCCCAGACGAAAATGTAATTTTTGTGTCCCCCCCTCTATTTCTGTCGCTAATGGAGCTAAAAATTTAAAAATCACATTAGCTATGCGTTTTTCAATGCTTATCAAGAGAAAACTATTCTGATTGAAATCTACCATTTACTTTTTGTGTTAAACTTAAAAAACCAATTATTTATTGCACTTCGATAGTGCACTTCTTTGTACTAAGTAACTCTCCTTTTGGTGACAAAAAAGGTTGCTAAATAGTTAGTTAATAATTTTATAAAGGTAATTTAAAAATTTTGCGAGTAGAAGTATTTTTTAACAATTTTCAAAGCTGGAGTTGTCCCGGCAAAGAGGTGCCTGCGTGGAGTCTTGCATGGCCCTCACCTGCCAGTCACTTCTCCCCCAAGACTATAATTCTCCAGGAAGAAGTTGGAGTTGCTTCTCCCACCCTTGTCATTCACAACAATTGGAAAGACCCAAATTTTTTTTTTTTTTTTTTAATGAAAACCCCAAACACGAGAGGTATTAGAACCTATAGTACTTGGTACTGTGCTTGGGTTGGAGGTTGAGAAGACGAAAGAAGATATTTGTTGACATTAGATTTGAACTTCTGTAGACTATAATTTTCAGGAAATACATACGAAGGAAGATTGTTTCGGAAAACAGCAGTTGAATGAATAAACGAGAAAGATGAAAATTGTTCCTGTGAGTTTGAAGTTGGACAGTAAATAGATGTTGGCTGGTGGTGGCACATGTTCAAACTGTTTTGAAAGAGAGAGCTTAAATAATAGAAGCCAATTCAGAAGAACAGTGCCCATGGAAGTATCTGTAGAAAAGGCATGCAGAAGAAACAGTATGTCTATGAGACAGCAAGTGGAGAGACTCTGTTAGAGAGGAGTCATTAATTAATCTAACTGCCCTCTTCTGAATGGAATCTAGAAGCCTGAGTGAGGTTTTTTTTTTGGGGGGGGCACTGCTCCAGATGTGGGAACAATATTCCATGGTAGGGTGGAATTGCGATTTGTACAGAGTGAACAGCTGTTTGTAAGAAAAGTAATGCCAAGAGCGAAAGAGAAAACCGAGTTTTTTAGATGCAGAGGAAGCAATATTTGTAATGTGCTTGTGCCAAGAGAGATTAGAAGTCAGGGTAATCCCCAAAAGAGATATATCAACTTGACTAGAAATCGGAGTGTCACCAAAGATAAGCATAGGAGCGTAAGAATCCTTTTCGCGAGATATAAGACAAGACTGAGTTTTAGAAGGATTGAAATCAACTAAGTTGTCTTTGACCACTGGAGAATTACCTGGAGATCGGCATTTAAGGAATTGGTATCAGATATTCGAGAAGTTGAAGCTGATTGAGCAGGACAAGGTTTCTCAAAATGGAAAGTGGAGTGCAATGTGCTATCATCGGCAAAACTATGGATAGGATTTCCAGTCAATGGAAGAAGATCATTAATATACAAGAGGAAAAGAGTGGGGGAAAGAACTGAACCTTGGGGGACACCACCCCAAGGTTCAGTTCTCCTTTTAGTGGAGAAGTTAGAAGACAGAGAGCCATCTACCATCATCCTCAGTGAGCGATCAGAGAGAAAACTGGATAACCAATTACAAAAAACAATTGGAAAACCATAAGATGGAAGCGTGTTTAGAACACCTTTATGCCAAACATGATTGAAAGCCTTTGAGATGTCAAGAACAACTGCTTGTATTTCACTGAACTTTTCCATTGAATTAATCCATAAATGGGTAACATAAGCCAGAATATCACCAGTGGATCGACACTGATGGAATCCATACTGGTGATCGTTGATCGGATGGAAGATTTCTAGGTAGTTTAAGAGTTGGCGGTTAATTGATTTCTCCATTACTTTAGAAAGAGTAGAAGTAATTGCAATGGGATGATAATTGGATGGGACGGATTTGTCACCCTTTTTAGGAACTGGCTGGATATGAGCAAATTTCTAAGCAGAAGAAAAAACACCTTTGGAATAAGAAAGTGAAAAAAGGCTGCAAAGAACAGGAGTAAGTTCAAGAGCACAGGTTTTGAGAACAAGTGGAGAAATACCATCAGGACCTGGAACTTTCTTTACATCAAGATTAGTCAAAATCCTTCTGACATCCTTTTGACGGAAAACCACAGGAGGCATTGAATGGAGTGTGTTGGGACTGGTGGGAAGTGTTTTACCAAGATCATTAGTACATGAGTTAGAAGAAAAATGGGATGCTAACAGGTCAGCTTTATTCTTGGCTGAAGTGAGAACAGAACCATCTGGTGTTGACAGAGATGGGAGCAAAGATGGGCAAAAGTTGTGGCCAATAGCTTTGGCAAGAGACCAGAATGCTCGGCTACCATTAGGGCAAGAAGCAAGTTTTCTACTCTTAGTCTATTTGGGACTGATTAATAACTGCTTTACAATTGTTGCAAGCTTTGGTGTAGGCAGAAATTTAAACTGAAGAATTGGAAACAAGCCAATTACAATATGCAACGCTCGTCTCCTGAACAGCCTTAGCACATTTATTGGAAAACCAAGGTTTAGCTAAAGGACGAGATTTTAAAGTGGTGTGTGGAATAAAGGATTCCATTCCTACAAGAATAATTTAACTGACATGATCTGAGCAAACATTGACATCAGAAGTTTTGAAACAGTAATCTGACCAAGGAAAAGAAGAAAAGAAATCTTGCAGGTCATCCCATTTTGGCATTCTTGTAATTCCAAACAACACAAGGTTTGGAATAGCCATGAGATAAAGGCTCCATTGGAGAAGAGACAATCACCATGTTGTGATCTGAGGTGCCTAAAGGACCACTCACTACGACCATGTACTTAGAAGTGTTGTTTGTGAGAAAAAGATCAAGCTTGTTGGCTGTTTGGTTAGGATTGTCCGGTATTCTTGTAGGTAAATGAACAATCTGTGCAAGGTCATTAGGAATTGCAAAAGCTGCAGCATCTCGACCAGCCTTGGTAGTTTTGACTAGAAAATGGAAGCCAGCTGGAGTTGTGAACATTAAAATTACCTCACTGTTAGGAAAGTTGGACTGGAGAAAGTCAGGTTGCAAAGAGAGGAAGTCAAAGAGCACCAAGTGATTAGTGGAGTTGGGAGAATGGTAGAGACAACAGATGAATTTGACACAACGAGGTAGAGAGATTTTAAGCCAGAGAAGGTCGAAGAGAGGAGATTCCAAATTACCAAGTCTCTGACAGGGAATATCAGAATGGACATATGCACAAGTACCACCTTTGAGGCGATAGGAATCATACAGCGAATAATTTGGGCAACTGAGATAGGCAGTAATTGAATGAACCTATAACTGAGATTCTGTCAGAAAAAGTACATGGGGTTTGGCAGACTGCAAGTGGAAATGGACGTCATTGAGATTAGAATTGAGACCATGTATATTTGTGAAATGAACTAGGAAATGTTTGGGAGGTTTAGATCTTTTCGCAGATAAGCTTACTCTATTATAGGGTGTCCATATGTCCCGGTTTATGTGAAACTGTCCTGGTGTCCCAAAACTTTTTTTTCGGGACACTTAAATGTCCCAGTTTCTTATCATGAACAATTTTGCACAAATTTATTTGTTTACAATAAAAAATTAGTAGCAGAATTCGGAGAATTGTCTTCAATCGCGTCTTCAGTTACAGCCTGTATGTCACCTGTTCACCGCCGGTTTGCGGCCACTTCACTATAAACTTTATAATGGTCAAAAAACTTAATCCGTATAATCAAGGAAGTGGTGTCTAGCATTGATTGGCAGGCCTTCATTTCTCGTGTATGCACGTGCGATGTTACATGTTCAGTTTCATTTCATGCGACTTAGTTTAAGTTCAGTGATTTGGATGTTCAGACGTGTGTTTTCTTCCTTTATTTTCAGTGCACGTTGCCTGATCAGTTTATAGATAAAGATAAGTGAGTTTTTGTGTAAGTTTTTTAAATTAGTCCTCTTTTCAAAGAGGACTTCCAGAAAGAATGGAGTTTTATAAAAAAAGGGAAGGCACGAAAATGAGGCTGAATGCAGAATGTGCTCATGTTTTATCAACATAAGTCATGGTGGGAGATGTGATATTTGGATTACTGCCCAAAGATCACGTTAATTCAAAAAAATACGCAATGAAATTTCAAGCAACTGCATCATCATCTAAATTGGAACACTTCTTTGTCAAAGAAAATTCAAATGAACATGACAAGGTTGCCATCGCTGAACTTACGATGACATATCATTTAATTAAACATCATCAGTCGTTTTGAAGTGCTGATTGCTCCTCAAGCCTTTTCGGTCAACTTTTTAATGACTCAAAAATTGCGCAAAATTTTTATAGTGCACGAATGAAAACAAACAATTGCACTAATAAAGAATATACTGGCTCCTTATTCACTTAATGAAGTTTTAAAAGATGTCAGTAGTACTGAATTCTTTGGAATTTCCGTCGATGCAAGCAACCATAAATCGGAGAAAGTATTTCCATTGCTATTGCATTATTTCAATAAGAAAAATGGTATGCGAGTTAAGCTTCTTAAAACAAATTGTTTATCTGATGAGACATCAGAAACTATTGCCAACTACATCCTTACTTCTCTGAAGGAAAATAATATCCCCAAAGAAAAGTGTATTGCATTCGGAGCTGACAATACGAATGTTAATTTTGGAAGGACCAACAGAAGAGGCCAATGCAACGTATTTTCTCGACTCCAAAATTTAGTTAATTCCAATATCAAAGATGTTGGATGTATAGTACACATATTTCATAATTCTGCTCAATTGGGAGCAGGAAGACTATCCGTTGACGTGAAATTGGTAGTTATAAAAATATTTTCTTACTTTCACACTTATATTGTTCGAATGGAACGTTTAAAGGAATTTTGTGCTACCGTTGATATAGAGTATAAAAAATTACTCTCTCACTCTAAAACTCACTGGTTGTCATTATTTCCTGCCATTGAACGCATTTTAAAAATTTTCAAAGGTTTAAAATCTTTTTTTTTTTATCCAAGGAAAAGCATCTCGTTTTTATTGAGAAATTTTTTAATCATCCATTGGGAGAAGCATATTTGTGGACTGCCCACAGCTTTCTCAGTTTCTTCAATAACCAGATACTAAAAATTGAAAAAGCAAACATAACTATTTTAGTGGTTAAAATTATTGTTGAAGAAACGATTAAGATGTTAGATAATAGAATATCTGATCAATTTCTGCCATTTGAGGATAGAAAAATTATTCAGTATGATATAGAAAACCAAAAAGTTCATAAGTTTAAAAACGAAATCATAGATTTTTATTCGACAGCTAAAAATTATTTAGAAAATTGGTCGAGAAACCCCTAGAACAATTCCAGTTCTTAAACTGTATCTAATGAAAAACATTCCGAAATGGGGGGATATAGCCAATTCTCTGGAATCATTCGAAAAAATTGAAATTAAGCTTGATGAAAATTTATAATGTGATCAGTTTGGAGTTTTAAAAAAAATTGCCATAAATGAAATCGAAAATAATAAGAAATGGAATACATTGAGTTGTATTGAAAAATGGACAACATTACTTAAAAAAAATAGAATACCTTGAACAAAAGAGCGAGTTTATTAGATTATGTTCATATTTATTTGCAATTCCAGGTCACACCGCCAGCTGCGAGCGAATATTTTCTTTAATGGAAATACAATGGACTGGTGAGCGTAATAGGTTAGAGATAAGTACAGTTAATGCAATTATTACCTGTTTTTAATTTGAGGGACTTAAACTGCACAGATTTTAAGAATAAAATTTAAAATAACGAATCTCTGTTAAATGCCGTGAAGAGTTCTGCTAAATATATTAATAAAAAATAGTTTTCATATTTATTGCATAAATTTTGTTGTTCAGATTTAACAACTGTATTCTGTTTTTGTTCATTCTACATTTTAAAAATAAAAATGGGAAAAAAAAAAGTCTTTTATTAAAAACAAAATTTCCACATTTTTTTTTTTTACATTATCGCACATTTTTTTTATCGGGGAAGGGGAGAAAGATTACCCCTCCCCCCGATAACAATGCCATAAGATAAGTGTCCCGGTTTTGTGTTCTTCCAAATTGGACACCCTACTCTATTAGTTTGACAATTCATGGCTTTTTCTTAATATTGTATTCAATATTAAGAAAAAGCAGGGGGGGGGGAACATGCTGTATAAAGTAATGAAATTTTTGGATATGGCACACACACACACGGTAAGAATATACCCAGATCCTTGACATAACGTGGCCTCGACAATGCTCCCCCTTGACAGAGCTTGACAGGCCCCTCATATTAATTTCTTCAAGGGCATTTACCCTACACCTCAAGCTCTCATAGACGCTCAGTAGAACGCTGAGTTGATGCCTAATTTCGAGACACTCTCTGCATCTGGCACACACACAGAGACATCCTCCTTGGATAGATCATGTTCTATTCCAGAGAGTTCGGCAAACATTTCACAAGTTGCATTTTTTTAGGCTGTGATGCGTTGGAGAATTGTCTCCCTCAGTTCTCCCCCGAGTCACAGCACTCCTGCCACTTTGTGCCCGTTGCTTTGCTGCTCTGGTCTGGGGCATGATATTTTAAATTAATAAGATCAATAAATAAATTAATTAATTGTGAATACTATGCTATCTAATAGAATCCTAAATGCAGTGATGCGTATTATGCTATATAATTATATGTTAGAGTTGCCTAGTTATCACAATTAAAAATTTGAATTCCCTACTACTCTATACAAAAACAGTGGCTGCAAGATTTCGAACAAAATAACGGTTTTATGTATATTAAGTAGTAGTCTACAAAAACTCTTTATCTAAATTAAAAAAAAAAAAATAACCAGCATAACAATAACTATAAGACTACGTGTAAAGTACAATATAAAATAACAATTAGGTAAATAAAAAGGCAAACACTTATCGCTTTTTCGAAGCCTGTAATTCACAGCTGTAATTTTTAAAGAGAGTCAGCGCCCTCTCGTGTGTGAATGCAGATGAAAAATGTAGATAAAGTAAAAATCTGATTCATCCCCTTCCTTCTAGAGTTTACATAAGTAAAGAAGTCTTTGCTGTTTTTCTTTGCATCCTTTGCCAAGGATTATTTGTAATCAGCCTTCTCTTGCCTAACCTCCTTTGTGACTTGATTACAGACTAGCTTATATCTGCCATAGGCTTCTGTGTCACCTCATAATTTATATGCATCCCACACATTTTTCTTCTCTGCCACTAGTGTCATTAGTTCATCTGATATACATTTAGTCCTAAACCTAGAACTTTATTTCTTAGTTGGTACGAAAAGCCTAGTAGCTTCCAAGATTAATTCCTTGAATGCTTCCCATTTAGAATTAGCTGATGGTAACATCATTAGTTGTTCTTATTGTATAGAATTTAAAAACTGTCTGTGACCACTGTAGTCACCTTTATGAAGGCAAAAACCCTTCCCTTTACCCTTGATGGTAGTTACATCTTTAAGCAAATCCCACATCATTGCACTGTGATCACTGCCATCTAGTAGTTCTTTTATCTGCAGATTCTTAATGCATGAATCAATGCTGATAATCAGATAGAGAGTATTAAGCTTTCTCTTTGCCTCTTTAACATGTTGCTGAAGAAATTGGATGCAGTCATCCAATAAATTCACAAACATCTTGCCTTTGTGTGGGTACCCAGCCCACAGGTTCCAGTCAGTACAGGTAGTTCTGGACTTTATGAGTTAATTTGTTCCTAGCGCACGCTCATAAAGCGAAAACTCGTAAAGCAGGAATTTATTTCACATAGACATAAGGTTAAAAATAGGGTTACATTCTCAAAAATAGTAGCAGTAGTAGCAGTAGTGGCATGTGATGCAAGAAAGCATGTGTATGAGCTTATGCAGCATCAACCAAAAAATAAAATTAAAAAATAAAAAAAACTTACACAAAAATTCCCTCTAAATGTTTGTCCAGTTCCTCCTTAAATTTATTTAACCTATCAACTTCCACAATGACACGACATACGGAAGTTTGTTCCAGCAATTAACCACCCACTGGCTAAAGGCAAATTTCTGCACATCTATTCTACATCTGTCTTTCCCCAATTTGAATTTATGCCCCCTCAGGTTCATAATCTGAACAAGTGGAAGAATTCCATCAGAATTCGGCATACTCAACCCATTTAAAGCTTTATACACCTCAATCAGATCACCTCGCAGGTGCCTAGTCTCCAACCGCTGCAATTTACAGAACTTAAGCCTCTCTTCATAAGAGGTTCCCTTCATTCCCCTCACCAATCTTGTTGCCCTTCTCTGTACATGCTCAAGCAAATCTATATCCTTCCTAAAATGAGGGCTCCAGACCTGTAAGCAGTACTCAAGGTGTGGCCTAACCATTGCCTTATACAGAGGGACAATCACCTTCTTTTCCCTGCTAGCAAAATTCCTGTGTATCATTGACAAAACCCCATGACCTGCCCTGGCAGCCTGTCTGCATTTCTCAGAAAACTTCATATCTGACTGCACAATCACTCCCAGGTCTTTTTCATTTTCTACCACCTTAAGTGTATTATCTCTGGGGTTACTTCTACCCATATGCAGTACTTTTCATTTTTTTTTTACTTTTGCACTTGCCAGTTTATTACTGGAAAGTGCAAATTGTTTTTATTGTTTTATGGTTGTTACCTCCAGAAATGTGCTTTAGAAAAATATCACAAAGGCTTTTAAAATTGATTCTTATAACGGAACATATGATAACGATGAAAGTGTATGCATTTTAATGATTTGAATTGGTAACTAATACAATTTACAAACCAGGCTCACGACCTTTTATATGGCCTTAAGGTCACGCTCGTGACCTTAAGAATGACATTTTAGAGAGATAAATAGCTTAGTTATACAGTGAAAATTTCAACTTCTGAGATCTTGAAACGAATATGTTAAAAAAAACGAATATGTTAAAAAAACAATATGTTATTGGGACATTTTAACGACATTACGACATTTTAACGATACAATGGTGTCTCTGGAACTGATTAATATCGTAAAGCGGGGTACACTGTATTGTATAGCTTCGCATGTGATTTGAAATGCATTATTTTTGAATGTTTACATTCATTTTTCGCAATTAATCTTCATATTTTCGATTTTGTTGACACTTGATACTTGGTAAAAAAAAAAAAAAACTCGTAAAGCGAGAACTGCCTGTATCTGGAAAGTTAAAATCCCCCATTATATGCCATTCTAATTTACTGGCCCACTCCAGTTCTTGGAACAATCTTGTTTCTGTTATCAGCTTTTTATTAGCAGCCGTTTCCCCCCCCCCCCTTGTCTCTCTCTTTCTCTCCTGAATACACTGTACTCATCTAATGAAATATTTCACTCCATATCTTGGGATGGCACCATGTTTCGGATATATGTAAAATATTAGCAGTAGTTGATGTTACCAGAAGCTCAAGGTGCCTCCATAGCCAGGTGGGAAGGAGCAGCAGTGCGTAGCACACGCTTCAGTGATTAGACTGGGGTTCAAGCCCATGACCACCAAATATGGAGGATGCGGAAAGATCAGAGAATGACCACTGCATATCCCCAGAGCAATATGGCCTTAGTTGCTAATGCTCCTAAAAATCAAATAACAAACAAACAAACAAACCAGAAGCTCAAATTCACCCATTTTATGTACAGAACTCCTATCATTACTATATACTGTTACCAGAAGCTCAAGGTGCCTCTGTAGCCAGGTGGGAAGGAGCAGCAGTGCGTAGCAGATGCTTCAGTGATTAGACTGGGGTTCGAGCCCGTGACCACCAAATATGGAGGATGCAGAAAGGTCAGAGAATGACCACTGCATATCCCCAGAGCAATATGGCCTTAGTTGCTAATGCTCCTAAAAACCAAATAACAAACAAACAAACAAACCAGAAGCTCAATTCACCCATTTTATGTACAGAACTCCTATCATTACTATATAGACAGGTTAAGTTATTATTTTTTTACTGCCCCAAAGATCCCTTATAGTTATTTACCGAAGTATTTCTCTGTGGTACTATGCAACTTGCTGGAGATTGTTGTCTAATTCAGTAGGTCTTTCTCTGTGTATAGAATTATGAGGTATCCCACATAGTCTCCTCTCAGGAAGATGCAAGTGTAACTTTGGTCAATATCCTTAACATGGCATGTAGCTGCTGATTGAGATTGTTGTCTAATTCAGTAGATCTGTTTATATAGAATTATGAGGTATCTCACAAATCCTCTCAAGGAAGGTACAAGAGTCATTTTGGTGAATATCATTAGTCTGAATCTCACTAGAAATTTCCTATTTATCTCCCCCCCCCAAACATTAAGTCTCTATGGTATTACTAAAGACCCTTGCACCTCTCTTGTTCAGGTGAATTCCATCCTTACAAAATAAATCCCTTCTATTAACCAGGGCAGGCCAAGATGAGAAAAAGCACTCCCTCTGGCCCATAAGCCTTATGGAGTCCATCAAGTCTTGAGGTAATCCACAAGGCTTTTATCATACTTTCCCTCCTGTCATGTTTGAACAGAACTGTAGACAAAATAATATTTTGACCTATCACAGCATTTTTTATTTTTTCAACATGACCTTATATTTCTTGACCAAGGCATGAGATTAATTTTGTATTAAGTTACGAGTTTCCATATGTATAATCTTATGTACTTAAGTGTACTTAAGAACTGACAATGGGTAACATCATCAATTTTAGCACCTCATAGACATACCTGGTTCTGATCCATTGTGTTTACAGAATACATTTCCAGTTTCTTTAACAATAGAATCACCCAATATTGACCTCACTTGGATCCAGAGTAATTTCTATTTGATGGTCCATTTCTGATGCTTGATTCTTTGGGAGAGCATCCCTTGGCTTATTACTGGACCCTTGAGTAACTGCCAAGCCCCCAGATTTGACACTAACTGTTCAAAGGAAACCACTGGCACTACAGAGACAAAATCTCACCCATTCACCTTGAACACGAGAATGTATCACAATTATCTACTATTCAGCATACGTGCAGCAGTTTATGCAAGGAAACATTTAACTCATAAGTTTACAAGCAGCAATTCCCTCAAGAGACACACTATCCTGAGTCATTTTATGCTTGCAATTTTTAGTTTACCTGTACAATAAAATTTAATTGAAATTACAAAATTATCTTAAATGTTAATATAATGAATGCCAGAATAACAAATATTCAGTAAAACAAAATGATTTCCCATCTCCACTGCCAATTTACTGTGTACCTTTATGTTAAACTTTAGTGTTAAACTGATATTTTCATTATGATATCATTGTAATAAAAATATCAGTTTAGTGCAATAAAATTTCTTCTTGCTATAAAAAAAATAACCATTATAATGAAATTTGTAGAAAGTAAATGCTTAAACAATATCTTGTAAGTTCAACAATGTAATGTAAACTGTTTGATCTTTGGCCTTTAGCATGTAGCAGTGCTGGAATGATTTATTAATTGGGCAACTAATGCAGTGGTGTGCTGGACCTGGCTCGCACCAGCCGATTGTTAAATTTTCAAGAATATTACAAGCTGGTTGTTAAACAAGCAATAGTTATAAACTGTTGTGTGGCACACATGTCAATCCACAGTGGTTAATGGAATTTCGGTGATAAGCTTGTATATGGTGACATGGAAAATTCAGCCTGGGCGTGCTTATTTTGGCACCATTTGTACTTCCTTTCCCCTGCCCCTTCCTTATGTGGCAGCATGTGTAGGGATTATCTCTCCTAGAAATTTTACAGGAATTATTATTTACAACAAACATCCACTTAATACTGGCGGAGCAGCTCAATTTTTGCTTTGGTCGCTTTGTCTTAAGGTAATGACATTTAGCATTAGTAGAGGCATATGATGCAAGAAAGCAAGCTTATGCAGCATCAGCCAAAACACACACACACACACACACACACACACACACACACACACACACACACACACACACACACACACACACACACACACACACTTCCATTTCACCCCTATGTTCGTTCGAAATACCTGTCCAGCTGAGCCTTAAATATATTTAGGCTATCAACTTCCACAACAAAGGATGGAAGTCTGTTCCACTAAAAACTACCCGCTGGCTAAAGGCAAATTTCTGCACATCTATCCTACATCTGTCTTTCCTCAATCTGAATTTATGCCCTCTCAGGTGATTATTCTGAGCAAGAGGAAGAATCCCATCGGCATTGAGCATGCTCAAACCATTCAAGGCTTTATACACCTCTATCAAATCGCCTCGCCAGTGCCTAGTCTCCAGACACTGTAATTTGCAAAACTTGAGCCTTTCTTCGTAAGAGCAACCTTTTGTTCCATTCACTAATCTTGTTGCCCTTCTCTATACTTGTTCCAGCAGCTCTACATCCTTCTTGAAATGAGGCCTCCAGACCTGTATACAGTACTCAAGGTGTGGCCTTTGACAGACATCGAGCATGGAAATGCTCGATGTCTGTCAAATATTTCGCATTTCTAGATTTGTTGTGAACCTCATAAGATCATTATCCTAAGAAGAAGCGGTCCAGGAAAAATTAAGTAGATTTTCCGATAATGGAATTCATTCAGGGTTTGTAATTCTCACAAACAGAGAAACTGCTGTGTAGTTTCTAAAGAAGGTGAGGGTTGTTAAAAAAGGGCAAGCTGGTTGTTAAAAATTTACCAGCACACCACTGAACTAATGTCTGTTTGGGGTTAGTGGCATTTGATCTGGCTACTTTCTTGAAGTCATACTTCAGTAATTCAGTGACTGGATTGTTTACACTGAGTTACACACCATGTTTCATGAAACTTGCTTACAGATGAGGCACCAGCATAATTGAATTTATGTTTGTTTACATTTTATCACTTGATGGTTGCAGTTTAAGCATGAGGCTTATGCTGCGACAGCCAAAAAAAAAAAAAAAAATTTCTGAATTACCCTGAGAGAGAGAGAGAGAGAGAGCGAACAAGAGTCATAAGTAGAAGGGAGTCACCAAGAAAGAGAAGAATGATGATATCCAGCTAAGGATCCTGGGTATGCCAAGCCCATACTCAACCACATGTGAGCCCCTGGAGTTATTACTGTTTTAAAAATTTTAAAACAGAAGAGACTATAGGTTCATGTTTAAAATGTTTTTCCTTTTATTCCTATTAATAAAGAATTTTGTTTTATTGAAAATAGTAAGCTTCAAAATATATTTTTGATTAAATTTTGAAATTTTCTTCTTCTTCAAGAGGAGTGTTTCCATTTACAATGGGTTTCCTCAGCCTACAAGTTATTTTTTGTTAGGAATTTTTTCCCGCCATAAAGTGCGGTTCAAGGTGTCTTGGTCAGTTAAGCCTCGGGCTATCATGCACTCCCGTACTCCATCCATCCATGTCCTCCTAGGTCTTCCTCTTCTCCTTCTTCCAGGAGGTATCCATTCCAGGATAGCCTTTGGATATCTGTTTTCTTGCATCCGTTTTACATGTCCATACCATGTTAGACGCTTTTCTTTGATGGTGTTAATAATAGTCTTTTTCACTTCCATTTTTTCCCTTATGTCTTCATTCTGTTTTCTGTCTCTTCTATAAGTTCCTGCCGAGCGTCTCCAAAAATCCATTTCTGTGAAGAGCAATTTGTTTTCCGCTTGCCTATTCAATGTCCAGGTTTCCGCTCCATACAATAGAAGACTTTGTACAATCGCTTGAAATATAAGTTTCTTTGTTTTATTTAGAATATTTTGGCTCCACAGAACAGAGTTTAACATGCCGATAGCCTTTCTGCTGTCTGTAATTCTCTTATTGATCTCTGCTTGGGATGATCCATCACTTTGTAAGATTGATCCCAAATATTTGAATTTATTGACTTGTTTGATTTTAAAACCTGCAATATTTAGAACGTGTCCTGGCCCTGAAGACAACATTTCAGTCTTGCTAAAATTGATTTTTAGACCCCATTGTTTATATTCCTCAAACAATTGATGACATGCATACTTTGCATCTTCTAAGTCTTGTGCTATCACCACCTGATCATCTGCAAAAAGTGAATTGTGAATATAGGTGTTCTTATTAATCGGCAATCCCATTTTATTACATTTTTTTGACCAGGATCTTAGGCAGATGTCAATATAAATTTTGAAAAGTGTTGGTGACCAACAACCTTGTAATAAGCCTTTTGAAGTGTGGAATTCAGGTGACAAAGCTGATCCCACTTTAATTCTGCATCTATTATTCCTGTAAATTGCCTTAATAATGTTAATCAGTTGTCCATCAATATTTGCCTCTTTCAGTGCTTCCCATAAGAGTTTTCTTGGAACACTGTCATATGCCTTTTCAAGGTCAATGAAAATCATAAAGATTTTTTTTCCTTTTGATTGGGATTTTTCAAGGATCTGTCGTACTGTTGAGATATGATCTATACATGACCTCCCAGCTGAAAAACCACTTTGTTCTTCTGATACCTCGATTCGGGCTTCTAAATGGTTCCTGATCCATTTTCCAAGGATCTTTAACAGCGGGTTCAGGACGCATATTCCTCTGTAATTTGAACAGCTTTTTTGATCGCCCTTCTTATAAATTGATGTAATATATCCTGTTATCATTTCTTTTGGTATTTCTTTTCCTCTCAGTATACTATTTAACAGTTTTTGTATCAGAACAGCCACTCCTCTTCCTCCATATTTCAGAAGTTCCATGTAAACTCCTCCAGGTCCAGGTGACTTGCCATTCCTTCCTTCCTTTAGCAGGAGTTCCACTTCCCTAACAGAAACTTTTAAGCCCAAGTCTTCTACACCAAAATCCTCCATCGTCTTGAACTCTTCCCGGTCTTCTTTTAAAAGTCCTTCATAGTATTCCGTCCAGTCTTTCAAAGGTATTAATTGCAAACCAGCATTGTGTTTTTTCTGTTTTCTCAAGTCTTTAAGGACCTTCCACGATTCCGCTGATTGCTTGAACCCCAATTTGCTATTAATAGTTGGCCATTTCCTTTCCCATTCTTCATTTTTCGCTTCTACTACCAACCGATTGTCTATTTTCTTTTTTTCAACATAAATGTTCCTATATGCATTATTCCTATCACTCAGCCATTTCTGATATGCAAGTTTCTTTTCCTCTACAGCAGCTCTTACTTTCTCTGTAATCCAGGTTTTTTTGGTCCTTGGCTCTTCTTTTTGCCTAGGATTTCATGAGCTATTTTTTTAACAGTATTTTTTAAATATTCGTAGATTTCTTCAGTATTATCTTTTATCTCTACGTTAATTGCAGCATCCAGTCTTTGGGTGAAGTTGTTTCTAATGCTGTCGTCCTGGAGTAGGTCAATGTTAAATTGATCCACTTGTAGCATTTCTCCTTCCCTGCATTGTTGGTTGTCCACACATATTTTCTTAATACAGTTCCACCTCAGTGTTGTTTTAACAAGAAAATGGTCAGATCCACATTCAGCTCCTCTATAAACTCTGACATCTTTCAATACATATGTCCCTGAATGTTTGAAATAATGTAATCTATAACTGATCTAATTTGTCTTGTCTTCTGTGACCAAGTATATTTATGGATATCCTTGTGTTGGAAAAATGTGTTGTTTATTCTCAAGTCGAACTGTTCACAAAGATTGCATAGTCTATCTCCATTATCATCCTCTCTTTCTCTCCAAATTTTCCAATAACTTTGCTATTTTGTTCAGTTCCTACTCTTGCATTGAAATCTCCCATTAGAAATATCTCTTTGTTCTTAGGAATTTTTTCTGTTAGTTCTCTCAGATCCCTCCAAAATTCATCCTTCAAGGTATCGGCGGTGTCATTAGTCGGGGCATATATTCCCAAAATACATATTTCTCTCCCGTATATTTTCAGTTCCAATGAGATCATTCTTTCATTAATAAATTGCCAGTTTTTGATGTTGTGTCTCAATTTCTTTTTAACAGCAATAGAAACTCCTGCTGTTGCTCTTTCACTCTTATCAACTCCACTCCAAAAATGGTAGTATTCTCCCATTATTTCCTCTCCACATCCCTTTTTCTTTGTCTCTGATAACACAACGATGTCCAACTTGAATTTGTGCAGTTCATCCGAAAGAAAGTTTCTTTTAGTTGAAAGGCCTTGAATATTCCAGCATCCCAAAATCATAGTCCTTTTCCGTTTGCCGAGTCGTTACCGAAAGTGCAGTCCATTTTCATTTTCACTTGTAGGTATTTTAGCATTTGTGTATTTTTTACACTGAACGAGGAGCTAGCCCGTTGCAGCAACCCCCAACCTGGAGGGCCGGGGTATCTCTCTTAGTCTGGCCCCTACCCTTTGACCTGTCCGGCTTGGGAGGCCCTACCAGTAGCTAAGCTACCGCCGACTTAGCTCTCTGGGTCATCGGGACACGCAAGCCCCCCCCCACCGCGACAAGGTGGAGAATACAATCGGGGGAGATTTTGAACTTTTCATTAAAAAAATAATAAATTGCATTGTATGTGGAAGTTTGTTTTGTTATAATTGTTTTGTATCATGCAGCTATCTTTCTGACATTTTTTTTTGTTTTGCTGTAACAAAACTTCATTATAATGAACATATTTTGGTTGTTTGCATGAATTTATTATACTGATATTTCACTGTATTATCAATAAATTGTTTGTAATGTGATAACACTTATAAGAGGTGGGATCAGAAAGTTCAGGGACTAATTTTGTTATCTTGAAATTGCAGAGTCATAGCAAGGTCACGACTTGATACAACATGTTTGTGGCTCATCTAGATATAGTAATATGTGAATTACTTCTTTCTTATCTGCAGACAATCTGAATAAGTATTTAAATTGAAAGAAGATATTTTGTGTTTTGCCAAATTTTAAAATATATGATTTTACCGAGCAGTGAATTTACATTAAATTTTGTTTCACATTAGAGAAAATTGCAACAGGGAAAAAAAAAGAAACTATCTGATCAGGAGTGAGCAACATCTAACTGTTTGTGAAATTGCTAGTGAAATTGTTACTTCTTATGGGACATGTCAATAAATTTTAGCATAAGATTTCGAAATGCTCCATGCTTCAGCCCAATTTGTGCTTTTCATCCTCATTTTTCATCACAAAGAGCAGTGAGTTCTCACATGTTAGAATTTTTATTGACATGGTGTTGCCTGACACATATTTCTTCCATCATTACTAGTGATGAACCTTGGGTGTATGTCTGTGACTCAGAAACAAAGGTCCAGTCTTCTCACTGGAAGGCCCTGTCTTCTCCAAGGCCCAAAAAAGCAAGACCATCTTGATAAAATGTGAAGGACATTATCTTAGTTTTTGACTCACAGGACTGTATGGTCAAGCCTAGAATATTACAAAACAGTTCTACAGTGATTTTGTGATACTTTTTGGACAAAATGGCCAGAAAAGTGGGCTTCAGGGAATTGGTGCTTGCATCATGACAATATATTCAAGAATTTCTTGCCAAGCATCCTTGTGATTTTTTTTTTTTTTTTGTTTCCCAAGCTTAAAGTCTCCTTTAAATATCAGCGATTTACAGCAACTGAGGAACTTATTCAAAATGTGACACAGGAACTCTTAGCAATTCCAAAAGAAGCGTATATAGAATGTTCCTGGAAGTTGAAGAAGCAATTGGAATCAGTATATACAGTATCAAGGAGACTACTTCGAAGAAGATCCATCCAAATAGTAGGTAAGTTTCATCATTTCCCAAATACTAGTTCTTTTTGATCACACACCTCATATACTCTTAATGAAGTGTTCTACAATAGATATCCTTCTTTACAATTTTGTATTGACTGATCCAAAAGTTCTAGAGGCTTTGATAGCCGTCAGAACTCCTGTTGCCCATTATTGTTAATATAACACTAATTTCCCTGATTTAATGGTTTCAGTTACTATTAAAATAGTACTGAACTATGAATCTACAAAATAGCTACATATTATTTACAGCACTATTTATATTCAGGTAAACGTACTATTTATAGCTAAATGAAGAAATGCTTATCGATGACACTGGGTTTTGGCACCAGAAATCACTAGTGTTGTGGCATCCTATTTCTCTTGGGCCAGAGATTCAATTAGACTTTTTGTAGAAAAAAATAAATAAATAAAGTAACACAGCAGAACTCCAGACTGGAGAGCCCGGACACAAGCAGCCTCACAGTAATAGGAAATCATGCCTTTCATTTCAAAATACCAGGCATGTTGACATGGCATGGCATTAGAACATAACCACAAGAGTTGCAAATACAAAGAAATATTTTGGATACAGACATTAGAAGAAATAATAATAGAAACAGTGGGAGAACTACCATCTGTCCACCACCATCAATTAGGATAGCTGAAAAAAAAGGGGAACCCAGCAGAACCAACTAGTTACCTAATTATGAGCAGGATTTGAAAAGTACATGGCATGAATATGAAAGGATAGGTGACAGTGTTAAAAATTTCTGAACTAAATGTATAAGAGTTCAAATAGTAGCCCACCAAGTTTCAGTATTTTTTTTTAATTACAGGTCCTGAAGTCAACAAAGTTATTGGAATGAGGAAAGATGGACAAAATCAGTCACTGTGCAATTCCAAAGTTATTGGAATATTTAAATGAATATTTGAGAAAGCAGAGACTAACTTCAAGGGCAATTCACAATGATCACAATGATATGGTTACAACATTGAGGGAGGATGCCCATTCCTATTCCATGGTTAAGTAGTGGGCGGCAAAATTTAAACAAGGGAGGGAGAGCCTGGAAGATGATTTGTGCTACGGAAGACCTCCAACATCCATCACACCAGAAGTTGTTGACAGTGTGCATGATCTGGTGATGAGTGACAGTTGGGTACATTTTCAGGGTCTTGGGCATCTCATCTCAATCGAATGTGTGTACCACATAATAACAGGTTCTTGCTATGAAAAAGGTGTCAGCATGATAGGTACCAAAGTTGTTGAGAGCAAACCAAAAATGCACAAGAATTGTCAAGTGAATATTTGCATCAGATCCAGCAAATTTCCTTGCAAGGTGAATGAGATATGGGTCCATCACTTTAAGTCAGAGACCAAGGAGCAGTCCAAACAGTGAAAATACAGTTCTTTCCCTCACTTTCCAAAGAAAGCCAAGTCAATTCCTTCTGGCAAGGTTGGCATTGGTTTTTTGGTATGCTGATGGAGTGTTGCTAATGGATTACCTTCAGTAAGGCCAGATAATCACAGGGGCATATTATGTAGACCTTGTGAAGTGTTTGTGTGAAAACATCGGGGGAAAACTCAGTAAGTGAGTCTTGTTCCACAAGGACAACAAGCTTGCTCACAAGTCTGTCATTGCCATGACTTCACTACGTAAGTGCAGCTTTAGGAAATCTCATCTCCCCCCCCCCCCCATATTCACCAGATCTGGCACTATTGGACTTTGTTCTGTTTCCTAATTTGAAAAAAATACCTGGCTGGCATCCATATTCTCACCAACAGTGACACCATTATGGCAGTGACTGCATTCCTGGAGGTCTAAAAAAAAAAATTTCTTCTTACCTGGAAATGTATTGCAGCATCAGTGGCAAAAGGGTATTGATTCCAAAGGGGACTGTTGAAAAGCAACATGCTATTAGACTCCTCAAATAAACCTTTCGTACTCAGGCTATGAACTTTTCAAATGCCCTTCATAGCTTGCAGTTGGCTACCAGGCAGGCTGGATGGGTGAGACACCCATTTACTTCCAGTGACTCAGAAAACCATCCTTCATTTCAGATTCCTCATAAAGAGTGAAAAAAAGATTATCAGTAGGTACAGGGCTTGGATGCTCAGCATGACTTGCTGCAAAATAACAATTAACCCAATAATTTCTTCTTTGCATCGTTTGGCCTAATTAATAATAATACCGTTTTAACTCAGGCATTGGCATAATTTGAAAGCTATATGCTTTTCTGCATTTAGTTTCTGCCTACAGGATGCTTTTGTCTCCCCATTGACTGAACCTGGCTTTCAGCCATTAAGCCTTGAGCTTTTCTTTATGTTAGAAACAACACCATTATCCATGAATCAACTTAAATTGCTGATATTGTTTTAATGTGAATAGCATTACCAAAAAGATGATTCTACTATTCATTAAAAACACAAGGTACTATCATGATAGCCATTTGGTTTTTCCTTTGAGCACCATCAGTTGGAGTGAAGCATAGACCCAGAATTGAAAGAGAGACTATACAAGTCTATTTTTGATTAATTTTTTTGTTATAATGCACAGAAAGATGGTCTGAAAGTGTCAAACCTACACATGTGGTGTAGGTTTGACACTTTCATACTAATTATAGGCAATTATAAATTGAATCAAAATTAAAAAAAATCTTTATCAAAAGTTATTGTAAGTTGAATTGAGCAGTTAGTTATATTTACATTAAACTTTTTTGCCATTATTTTCTATTCAGTGAAGTGTTTTGTCTTCATAGTGTTGAAAAGTATTAATTATTATTGCTTTTGTATCATGTACAACTAGTCATAAAATAATGAAATGTGTAAATGTAAAAAAATGCTTGATTAAACACACACAAACAGATAATGATCATGTGGCTGTATTGATTTTAATCATTCAAATGTGTACATGAAATGAAAAATATTTCAAATTTAAACATTTGACCCAAAATTAAATAACAATTGTTTGTCTAATAATAATAGTGAATATTAACCTTAAACATATTTGGAGCTACAAATAATTAATAACTGTCAGATATAAAACATGATACAACTGAAAAGTCAGAAGAATTTTAAATTTGGAATGAAAACAGAACATGTCCAGAATAAGTCCATTAGTGTATATAGCATGTCAGGCATCAGGTCCTGATGTTTGTCACTTCTAGCATGGGCATGCAAAACACAACACAGCACAGCACAATAAGGGTTGTTTATGAAAACACTTTTGCTAACTTAGTAAGCAAATTGAATGATAGAAGAAAGTTTTCTGCCTCTATTTGATTCATAGTATGTTTTACTAACTTGATTTTCCTTTCTTTAAGCATTTGAGAAAAATGTTTTTAAAGCAGCAGCTGCAGTTCAGAATGAAATAGGATGTCCAGTAATTGTTCATCCTGGGAGACATAAAACAAGCCCTGAGGAAATACTAAGGATATTTCAAGAAGCTGGTGGCAGTGTTTCTAAAACAGTGATGTCCCATTTGGATCGTGAGTAGTTGTTTATATATGATAAGCATATTTAATTTATACATTGCCATACTAAAAGTATTTGGATATTTAATGGATTCTTAAAGTAGTTTAATTTCTTTCTTTCAAGTGTTAATTTTTTTTTTTTTCTTTTATTCTTTTAATTTTTTGTAATAATTTTCATAATTTTGTTAGTCATTTCAATTACAGTGGATACTGGTTATTTGGGCCACCGGTTAATTGGGGCAGCCATTTATTTGGGACAAATCTTAAAAAACAGAACCCAGTCGAGAAAATAGCCAGGGTTTACTTCGCTTAATTGGGACAAAATTCTGTTTAATTGGGGCAGGACACCGCACTGGAGATTACCCTACAATTGTTTCTGACCGTTACCACATAGTTCGGTTGGATTTCTGGAGGTCACAACCTCCAGAAATCCAACCGAACAGTAACACCAGACATTACAACCATCCTGTGTACTTGGTAGCAGTACCCATCACGGAGTGGAATCCCCCAATCAGGGAGAAATAATATAATAGCAACAATAATAATAATAATCATTCTGAGCCAACCATCAAACATGGAGGAGGATCAACAATATCTTGGTATTGTTTAGGTTTATCATCACACTGAACTGATAAATTACTGCCACTGATTACTCTGATATTTTGAGAGACTAGGTTCATCCTATGGTACAAACATTGTTTCCCACAAACACATCCATGATTCAAGATGATAATGCTCCAATACACACACTCAGTAAACAATAAAAACAATTACTCCAATACACACACACAGTAAACAATAAAAACAATTACTCCAATACACACACAAACAATGCTCCAATACACACACTCAGTAAACAATAAAAACAATTACCAGCCACCTGTTTATTGGGTTTTTCTGTTAGTGCAATCTATCAGAAACGGATAATAAACTCGATCTTATTGAATTTGCGATAATAATGACAGCTGGAATTCTGTGGGTTATTATGGTAAAATGTGTTTACACTTCCATGGAATCTTCAATCATATAAAAAAAGTAATTTTCAGAATCTTCTCTTCATTCCTATTTTTAAAGCTTTGTAACTCGTTACTCCGTTCTCACTTGTGCGTATTGTGTTACTTGCAATTTGTGTGTGCCGTGTTTTTTGTTATTGATTGCTTATCTTTTTACTGTTTTAAATTTTAACCCCCACCCACAAATATCAGTGTACAGAAATGTCAACTAGTTTAGTTAGTATGTACATATTACAGAACATATTATTTATTTTTTTTTTTTTATGTAAACCCCAAACATGAGAGGTATTAGAACCTATAGTACTCAGTACCATGCTTGGATTGGAGGTTGAGAAGACGAAAGAAGATATTTGTTGACATGGGACTTGAACATCTGTAGACTGTAATTTTCAGGAAATACATATGAAGGAAGGTTGTTCCAGAAAATGGTAGTTGAATGAATAAACGAGGAAGATGAAAAGTTGGTTCTGTGGGTTTGAAGTTGGACAGTAAATAGATGTTGGCTGGTGGTGGCACATGTTCGGACTGTTTTGAAAGAGAGAGGAGCGGGAATTATAGAAGCCAATTCAGAAGAACAGTGCCCATGGAAGTATCTGTAGAAGAGGCATGCAGCAGAAACAGTACGTCTATGAGAAAGCAAGTGGAGAGACTCTGTTAGAGATGAATCATTAATTAACCTAACTGCCCTCTTCTGAATGGAATCAAGAAGCCTGAGAGAGGTTTTGGGGGCACCACCCCAGATGTGGGAACAATATTCCATGGCAGGGCAGATTTGCGATTTATACAGAGTGAGCACCTGTTTGGAAGAAAAGTAACGCCGAGAGCGAAAGAGAAAACCAAGTTTTTTAGATGCAGAGGAAGCAATATTTGTAATGTGCTTGTGCCAAGAGAGATTAGAAGTCAGGGTAATCCCCAAAAGAGATATATCATTTTGTCTAGAAATCGGAGTGTCACTAAAGATAAGCATAGGAGCAGAAGAATCCTTTTTGCGAGATATAAGACAAGACTGTGTTTTAGAAGGGTTGAAATCAACTAAGATGTCTTTGCCCTACTGGAGAATTACCTGAAGATCGGCATTTAAGGAATTGGTAGCAGATTTTCAAGAAATTGAAGCTGATCGAGCAGGACAAGGTTTCTCAAAATGGAAAGTGGAATGCAATGTGCTATCATCGGCAAAACTCTGGATATGATTTCCAGTCAATGGAAGAAGGTCATTAATATACAAGAGGAAAAGAGTGGGGGAAAGAACTGAACCTTGGGGGACACCGTTAGTGGAGAAGTTAGAAGACAGAGAGAGTTGGCGGTTAATTTATTTCTCCATTACTTTAAAAAGAGTAGAAGTAATTGCAATGGGACGATAATTGAATGGGAGAGATTTGTCACCCTTTTTAGGAACTGGCTGGATATGAGCAAATTTCCAAGCAGAAGGAAAAACACCTTTGGAATAAGAAAGTGAAAAAAGGCGGCAAAGAATAGGAGTAAGTTCAGGAGGCCAGGTTTTGAGAACAAGTGGAGAAATACCATCGAGACCTGGAGCTTTCTTAGCATCAAGATTCGTCAAAATCCTTCTGACATCCTTTTGACGGAAGACCATAGGAGGCATTGAATGGAGCGTGTTGGGAATGGTGGGAGGTGTTTTACCAAGATCATTAATACACGAGTTGGAAGAAAAATGGGATGCTAGCAGGTCAGCTTTATCCTTGGCTGAAGTGACAACAGAACCATCTGGTTTGGACAGAGTTGGGAGCAGTGATGGGCAAAAGCTGCGGCCAATAGCTTTGGCAAGAGACCAGAATACTCGGCTACCATTAGGGCAAGAAGCAAGTTTTCTACTCTTAGACTGTTCAAACTCTAGTTTGGACTGATTAATAACTGCTTTACAATTGTTGCGAGCTTTCGTGTAGGCAGAAAATGAAACTGGAGAATTAGAAACAAGCAATTATGATATGCAACATTCTTCTCTTGAACAGCCTTAGCACATTTATTGGAAAACCAAGATTTAGATAAAGGACAAGATTTTAAAGTGGAGTGTGGGATAAAGTTTTCCATTCCTGCAAGAATAATTTCACTGACATGATCTGAGCAAACGTTGACATCAGAAGTTTTGAAACAGTAATCCGACCAAGGAAAAGAAGTCTCACAGGTCATCCCATTTTGCATTCTTGTAATGCCAAACAACACGAGGTTGGGAATAGCCACGAGATAACGGTTCCATTGGAGAAGAGACAATCACCAAGTTAGTAAACGAATAGTAACGAATGGGCTTGGTGTACTGGGGTCCATGGTTGAAATAACAATTATATACACGTATAATTATAACCCAGTTTAATGTAAAATATAAAATATACTAACAGGCAGTAGCTTTCGAGACTGGCGTGTCTCTTTATCAACTGAAATTCAAATACAAAATACAACGGATAAGTGCAATGAGCTGAGTGAGGCACATTAATCATGTGCCATTGTTGTTGCATGGATGTGCACTGCTTTTACTCCACTGATCATCTAGCATTAAAACGGTTGTCTCTAGGATGGGGTGTAGACGTATGCCTTTGTGGCGGTTTATTGCCTTTGAATTGTTTAATATGTTAAGTGACTCTAGCCATAGGCGGTGGTGAAAGTGTCATGAGTGGTCTACTATTTCAAATTCACGTTTGGGATCAAGATCGTGGTTGGTGGCCCAAAAATGTTCCGCGACTGCGGACTGGTCAGTTTTGGCAAGCCGGCTCTGTCATGTTCCGTAAGGCGATCTTGGAGATGCCTTGATGTTTCTCCTATGTAGCAACTGTCACAGTCTCTACAGGTGATGTGATATACTACATTGCTGCATAAGACAGGTGTGACAGGGGTCTTCACACTGGAGACAAGTGAACGTAGGTTCCTGCAGGGTAACTGCATGCATTCGATGTTGTAATTTCTAAGGACCTTCGAGATTTGTCCTGACACGTCTGGATAATAGGGAATGTAGGCGGATGATATACCGTCTTGGTTCAGTGGTCTTGGGTGGGATGTGAGTTCTTGTGCCTGTAATAGGCACCTGCTTAGCACATGGGATGGATAACCACATTTGGTTAGGTCTGCCTTCACACGGGAGATCCATTACACCTAATTGTATCAGTGCTGGAATGGCTCCAAGCCCTGGAGAATAGGGTGCGGGCAGTGCTATTGAGATGACTCATCTCGATAGCACTGCACTCAAATCAACTGCAGCACTCTCTCTGCTGCTATATTTTCCAATATAAGTGGTGGAAGGCATAGAATTGGCAGATTATTTCCATGTGGGACTGGTCTAATGGCAGATGAAATATTAGGATACACAATGCCCTTCTTACTATTTGCATTCTATCCCTCTACATTAACTAAGCAAAAGTAACGGCCATCACAATGGTTTGGAAGCTCTTGCAAAATCATGGGAATTGAAAATGACATAGCCTTCTTTTTACCATTTTCCACAAAATCTCAATGCTTCAACACAGGTTCAGCAAACTTTATGTGGAGCCCAAGGTTTACTTTGGTCACCGAGTTTCACTCCAAAATAAGCACAATACAAATTTTTTACAAATTCTCTATGTCTTGCCTTTGCTTGAGGACTACATAACTTAATAATAACTACATAACAGATATAACAAAAGTTCAGATTGAGTGAAGACATTTTACTCACTTCAGCACAAGTTTGACACAATGACCTCAAAAATAAACTGAGCTCACACTGATAAACACTGCTGCATGGAGCTCTCTGTTCAAGAAACAAATGACTTAAGGCAGTGTTGCCAACGTGTGAAGATTTAGTTCACAAATTCCCAACATTTACTCCTAACTTAATACATTCAATAATACACCTCATAACATTGACTTAAGTTTTTTGTGAAAAAATAGTATGTGATAGAAAACAATGAATAACATTTCTGAAATCAGCATAAAAACTGAGTTAAAAACAACTATTAGTTTACAAACATCGAAAGTCATGCAGAGTGGTGTTATTTATGAAATTTTAAAGTATTCTGAATTTGTAACACCATTAAATCTAGTTTATTTAATAGGAACTATTTCATCTACTACTGACCTGGCAGAGTTTGCTTCTTTGGGATCCTTCTGCGAATTTGATCTCTTTGGTATTGAGGTATCACTTTATCAATTAAGTGGCGATGTTGATATGCCTAGTGATGCTCAACGTATTGATCGCTTGAAATATCTAGTTGACCAAGGTTTTGAGGACAGGATTGTTATTTCTCATGATGTGCATACAAAGCATAGATTGGTGAGCATAAAAGTTTTGTAGAATTAGTTTCTGTATATGATAGCTTTTATTCATGATGTACAGAGGATGGACAAGATAATGGGAATACCTGATAGAAAAACAATATTTGTATAATGGTTGTACAACATATTTATGAACATGCCGTGATGATATATTTTTTTTTGTTTCTTGCAGGTAGTACTTTGAAGAAAGATGATAAAAGCTGATGTTTATTTATAGGTGATATAAAAAAGTATTTGAAGAAAATGAATGACTTCTCTGAATTCCAAAGAGATCAACTTGGTGTACGTTTCGCAGGGGATTTGTTTTAATTGCTGATTTGTTTAATATATCCACAGCACTTATATCGAAAGTGATGTTTGCATTCAGTATGAAAAAACAAAATCTAATAGGATAAACTGTGGCAGAAAATCAAAGCTGACTGAAAGAAACTCCTGGACACCAAAAAGGATCATACCCTAAAAAACATAAAACTACTGTTTCAAAAATAACTGCAGAACTTAATGTGTGTCTCAGAAATCCAGTATATAGCAAAACAGTTTGGTGAGAACTTCATGAAGGTGAAATTTATGGTAGAGCCAAGCCACTCATTACTGATAATAATGCTAGAAAGAGGATGCAATTTTGTAAGGAGCACAAAAACTCAGTACTTTATCAGAAACATATTTTTAGATGAATCAGTGTTCACTTTTTCCCAATATCAGGGAGAGTTTACGTTTGGCAAATTCCAAAGAAGCTCAACCCCAGGGGCTCACATCTGGTGTACGGGCTTGGCACACCTAGGGCCCTCAGCTGATATCATCATTTTTCTCTTTTTTGGCGATTCCCTTCTACTTCTCTCTCTCAGGGTAATTCAGAAATTTTTTTTTTTTTGGCTGGTGCAGCAAAAGTCTCAGGCTTCCTTGCACCATATGGCTAATAATAATAATAAGTTAGAAAGATGGGCAAAGAAGACATTCCATGACAGAATGATATCCATCAAGATCACGTCGATAACATTGCTTCCAATGCATGGCTCACAAGCTGGATGCTGTTCCCCGAGACTGAAGGATTCATGCTCGCCATCCAAGACCAGGTAATCAACACCAGAAACTATAGAAAATACATCACAAAGGAGCCCGGAATGTCAGATGACACATGTCGATGATGCCACCTGGCCTCAGAAATAATCCAACACATCACAGCAGGGTGCAAGGTGATAACCCAGACTGAATACACTCATAGACACGACCAGGTAGCCAGGATAATACATCAGAAGCTAGCAAGGAAATACCAGTTGACCAAAGAAAGTGTACCGTACTACAAGTACGAACCCCAGCAAGTACTAGAGACCCGAACCCACAAGCTGTACTGGGACCATGCCATAATTAAGGATAAGACCATCCCACACAACAGACCTGACATAACCCTTGTGGACAAGATGGAAAAGACTACCTACCTGATTGACATAGCGGTGCCCAATACTAGCAATGTCCAGAAAACCCATGAGGAAAAAATTAGGAAGTACACGAACCTGAGACACGAAATCAAGATGTGGCATATGCAAGAAGTATCAACCATCCCGATCATCGTGTCAACCACCGGTATGGTACCAAAGACTACATAGCAGCCTAGCAGCAATAGGTCTCCCAGAGAACACCTACAAGGAACTCCAGAAAGTTGTAATCCTGAACACCTGTAGGATAGTCAGAGATTTCCTCACCAACAGTAACACCAGACATTACAACCATCCTGTCTACTTGGTAGCAGTACCCGTCACGGAGTGGAATCCCCCAATCAGGGAGAAATAATATAATAGCAACAATAATAATTTATCATCACACTGAACTGATAAATTACTGCCACTGATTACTCTGATATTCTGAGAGACTAGGTTCATCCTATGGTACAAACATTGTTTCCCACAAACACATCCATGATTCAAGATGATAATGCTCCAATACACACACTCAGATGTGTCCAGTCTTAGTTACTGATTTTGACGAGCATAAGCCCGAAGCTAAGCATCCCCATGGTCTACACAATCGCTGATTTAAATGCTGTTGAGCCAGTGTGGGCATATTTGGAAGAGAGGAGAGTGAGAAGCAGATTTCCTCCACCTTCATCATTCAATGAGCTTGAAATGTTCCTCCATGAAGAATGGTCCAATTCCTTTTAAGACAATTCAAGATTTATTTGAATCTATTCCACATAGAACATATAATACAAGCTGTTTTAAAAGCAAAGGGTGGCTCAACACCATATTAGTGCATACTTTTAACCAGTGATGAGCCGACAAAATCTTAACAACCGATTCCCTATAAAAAGTTATGATTTAAGAGGTATAACTCAGTATGTATTTTTTGTACCTTTCTCCATAAGAAGTGGCCATGTATCGAGACATTTTGAACAGGAATGTGCCCTCTGGGTAGGCAAGGTAGGCAGTGCCTAGCCAGACTAAAATTAGAAATATTAATTGTTAAATATAAAAAGTAAATGATTTCCAATTCATTATAAAAATATTAATTTAATGCATGAAATTTAATGTATTATTTAGTAAATGGGTGTATTTTGAGGTTAGACAGGCACAATTTCCCATGCCTTTCAACTTCAGTATATACCTAACACATTACATTGTTAAACCACGTGCTGTGTTAAGCAGCTCCAGATGCGTGAAATTCCGTATTATAAAGGCAGAATAATTCCTGCCTTCGCTTCAGTGTGCCATCGGTCTTTGCAGAGTGAGGAGTGTACGCTTGTGTGTTGTTGCATCGTTTGCCTCTAGTGATAGAGCTGATACTTTATTACTTTACAAATACTTTATTTCAAAATTTATCCCTTTTCAAATATGGACAGTGAGTCTCTTAAAAATTTTTCTAATCTGTCTTATGAAGAAAAGTCTAATGTGATTAAAAGTGGAAGATGAACACCAGAACTGAAACAACTTCAGCAGCGTAAAGGGACAAAATAATAAGAAAATTTCAAACTGTGTGGTACAGCAAGAAAGATTGGTTGTGCAGCTGTATTACAACGAATAGACTCTTTTGTTTCCCATGCTTGTTATTTTCTGTATCTAGTGAAAGTGTATGGGTAAGAACTGGATATTGTGATTTAAATAATTTGCCTAATGCTTTAAGTAAATGCGAAAGATTTGCTGCACATTATGAAAGCCAAATATCATTGAAAATATTTGGATCTACACGAATCAACTTGAGAATAGATAAGCTGAAAAAACTTAGCATTGAAATTCACAATAAAAAGGTAAAGGAGAACAGAGACATATTGCAAAAATTAATATCTGCTAATTGCTTTTTGATTAAACAAGGACTTGCTTTTCACAGTAATAATGAAGGCAAATCCTCTTTAAAGTGTGGAAACTTTTTAAATTTTATAACTATATTGAGTTACTGAACTACACTGCAAAATTTGATGAAAAATTGGATCAACATTTACAGACATCATCCGTTTTTTCTGGTGTTTCTAACAAGATCCAAAATGACTTGATTGAAGCAGTAGGAATAGCTGTAGAAAATAATATTAAAGAAGAGATCGCAAGATATCCATTCATTGCTATAGAAGTGGACTGATATTTCAAATATCAGTCCACTTCTCAGCTCAGTATTCCACAGTTTTAAGATATGTATTGGATTCTGAAATTAAAGAAGCCTTCATAGGAAGGCTTCTTTAATAATTTGATGAACTTAAAGACGGAACAGCTACTGGTGTAATAGAATGCATATTTAAAAATTTAGAAAAATACAACATCTGTGCTGATAAACTTATTGCACAGACATATGATGGAGCATTGGTAACAGCATCACATTTAAATGGCATTCAAGCTAGAGTAAGGGAAAAAGCACCATGAGCATTATTTACCCATTGCTATGCTCACAAGTTGAATCTTGTTCTGATTCAATTAGCGAAATTCATATCTGACTGCACAATATTTTTCAAAACCATTGAGGGTCTTGCTTCATTTTTCAGTCACTCTACAAAACGAACACAATTTCTTGATGACAGTGCAGAAATGCATTCCAAAGGCTGCACATGAGATGGAGTTCTAATTCAAAACTAGTACAAACTATTTTACACTATCATAGTGATCTTTGCAAACTTTTCAATAGCATTAACAGCAATCTTTTATTGTGGGATTCAGATAACTTAGTGAGAAGCAATGGATTTTATAATTGGTTAACAAAAGATTCAACATACTTTCTTCTTATGGTTTATGATAAAATTTTCATTAAAACTAACACTCTTCAATATCTTACAAACTAAAATTATAGATATTCCATATTGCATTGAAAGAATCAATGAAACAATAAATTTACTCAAAGATCTGCACAGACATTTTGATGATATATATGAGAAGTTTGAAAAATGTTGCAAAGAAAATAACTTGATTGAATCAAAATGTCATGCAAAACGTCCAATTAAAGAAGAAAGAGAAAGAATATTCTGTCTAATATTGAATGATATCTTGAAGCATACGGAAGTAAAATACAGTGAGTTTAAAAATTTACAATTTATTTCATCAGTTGATAGTAAAAAGTTTCAAAAACTAGCTAGTCAAATTGATAAGGATGCATTAGAAAATTTAGAAAAGAATTATGGTGACATCTTCAATGTCATAAGACTCAAAACTGATCTAGCTGGAATTTATAATGCACAAGTGTTCCGGGATTAATCAGTTCAAAATTTGCTTACTTTTATGTTTCAAAATGGACTTGAATAAAAGGTCCCTGAAGTGGTGAAGCTGCTGCAATTGATTTTAACAATTCCAGCTACAACAGTTTCTGTTGAGAAGTCATTTTCAGCTTTGAAAAGAATCAAAAGCTTCACCAGAAATAGAATGAAAAATGAAAGGCTTTTGTCACTCGCTTTAATTTCCATTGAAAAAGAAAAATTAATTAAAATGGAGCAAAGTCCAACTTACAATTTCTATGAAAAAGTGACCGATATTTTTAGCACTAGCAAAGAGAGAAGAATGGAGTTCATCTACAAATAAAACTGTGAGTAAATATTTTTACATATTGTTTTATAGTGACAAGGCCTTTTGCTTACAATTTACTTTATAAATGCCTACTCCCTACCCTGAGTATTTACTCATATGGCATGTGCCTGATTTTGAATCATACTTAACAATAAAAATATATATATAAAAAAAAAAAAATTTACATGCTTATTACAACAGAAAAAAAGAGTTGCCTAATTAAAAGAATTTAAAATAGTTACATTTGAAACTAAGATAATATTCTTCTTTGCATAAAAATTTTTAATGACCAGTTTGTGTGAGCTGGCTCCAGCTCGTCACTGCTTCTAACTGTTATCACAGGTGTTTCCATTATTTTGTCCATTCCCTGTAGGTATATTATGATGAATATTAGCACCAGATATCTATTTTATATTCAGCTAAATTCTAGTATAATGAATAGCCAAATACCAGAATGACCGTTAAATTTTGTGAACCATTATTTTCCATTTAAACTTTATAAGTATTTGAGAGTAAATTAATAATTAACATGACCTAGGTTTGATAATAAGTAACACCATTGTATTGCATTATAACACAAAGCAAACATGTTCTTGCTTGTTTTCTTTGTGTTATTTAATGTTACATTTGCAACTAAAAAATGTCACTGAATGGCATTTTTTAGCTGTGAATATAGTTTTATATAATGCAAACATTAAAAAAATATATTCAAAGTGAGTACACATTGATAACAGTTCTTATCTCTTTTTCTTCAGCTGTTATATTCCATCATCCACTGCTGGATATTGGAGGCTTCCTTAGGTTCTCTATAAAATGTTGTTTGCCATTGCTATTATATTACAGTAAATAATTTGCGGTGCTAACGTTCCTTAATCTGACAATCAGAGTCTGGATAAGACTTGGAAGCGATTTAATCCAAACAATTTCTATCCAGCTAGGAAGTTGGTGATTGCTGAAATTTGATATTAAAACATAGACATTTCTCTCAACATGTTTGTTGAGGGAAATGTTATAAATTAAATAAACAGAAAGTTTGCTATAAATGTGAAGGAATCCAACTTTGTATTACATTGGTAGACAGTAGGTTGGTGAAAGTTTGCTGAGATTGAAAAATTTTGAAAAGTGTTGTTCCCCCTCTTCAAAATGTTTAAACTGTGTAAAATGTTCTTGGATTCTGTGTGTGAACTAATATTTATTCTTTTTTGTTTTAAATGTTTTTTTTTAAATCTTGCCATTTTCTGTTTGTGGGTTCTCCGGCCTCTTCTTGTTCTTTAATGATTCATGTTTCTCACCAGGTGAGTTTTGAAACATGTTAAGTGAGCTGGTTATTTATTATGCTTATATTTTGCTTTATAAATTTTTAAAAATGTTTGGTTTTATATCTTTATATGCATATTATGATGTCAGTAATTCAAAGATATTCACAAATTTTAAATTATAGAGTTCTTCTAAAAACTAAAATTTTGAGTTTTTAAAAAATTTCTAATCTCTAGATTTTGAAAAAACCATGAACCAGAGTGCCAGATCTCTCTGTTTCTGCATCATACCTCCAACATACAAAAAATAACATTGGCCACTCTGTACTGGATGAAGGTTTTGTTGTGTCCTGGGCAAAAACAGTTTGTGGGTGCCCTTAAAAATATTAATTGAAATATAATATTAATTTTTGTGACTACTATAAATATATCATTGTTCAACCATTGTTTCCAAAGAAATATTCTTAACACCACTATATTTTTACACTGCTGTATTTTTGACAGTAGGTGATATGCTCTGAGCAATTGTTTCAGTTAAACAGCATCATCATTATCATAAGGTGACAAATTTAAATTAAAAAAGGATGGTTGTAGGGTAGATGTGTGAAACTTTGCTTTCAGCAAGAGAGTAATTGATTTGGAACAAATTTCTATCTGGTGTTTTGGAATTGGGGGCAGTTTGAATAAATTTAAGGTAGGATTATAGAAATTATTTGAGTGGGATGGACAGATTTTTTTTTTTTTTGGTTAATGCTGTATCAGTTTGTTTCCTTGAATCATTCTAATACTAAATCAATTTTCTTCCCCTTCCTGATAGTTACTAATTCATTATGTGCAGTCCACATGTGCCTTGGGCCTTCATGTTTTGGTTTCATTTCATTCTGCTTCACCATTAATCTTTGATTTTCATGCTTTGGCAGAAATTCACAAAATGCTTACAGTTAAGTGACTGAATAGTAAACCCCTTGAATATTTGTGGTTTTGGTTATTTGTAAAGAGCTTCTCTGCAAGCTGGTGTGATATTTCCAGCATATATATATGTACTTGTTTCTCTGGAATTATGCTGCAGAAGTGTACACGAGAACCTAATCCAATCAATGGATCAGTGTCTCACCATAACGTTTAAGTCATATTTACACCGATTACACATTTGAGGGAATTCTTAACCAGATCGAGAGTGATTTCTCTATGTCATTCAGTGATTGCTGTAAAAATTACATTCACTGACTGTATAACAAATAATAAAGGCACAGAAAACATTTATTCCAAAATACAACACCATGGTGCTGCATACAGCGCACTTTATTTGGTCAAGTTACAGTAAAGTGTAAGGAAGCTACAACTTTTTGATATGGTAGCTAAATATCATAAATGGGTATCAATCATTAGTAACGTTTATCAAATAAAATTGTAAATGCTGCTAAAAATAAGTTAAAAAGAGAAAATATATAAAAAAAAACTATATGAGGTCTGATCAAAAAGTTCAAACACTTTATTTATTACAAAAAAAGTGGTGGAACCACATTACTGGTTCAAGCTGTTCCACCAAACCCACAACAAGCAGTGCATTTTGAACTTCAGCCATGTTTTAGTTGTCATTTGCAATTGTAAGCAATAGGAGAACAGAGCAATGTGTGTGCATTATTTTCGGTGAGAAAAAAGACCTGCATTATTTTTGGTGAGAAAAAAGTGTGAAAGGGTATGTCTGCCAGGGACAAAGGTTGATGATGTAGAGCAGATATCATATTTTTTTAAGGGCACCAAAAGGTGATATTGTTGTACACGTTGGCACTAATGATATTAAGAGTAGGAGACCAGCGGAATTACTTAACAAGTACAGGTCACTGTTGAATAAAAGCCATGAATTAGGGTTGAATTTAAAAGTGTCTGCAATTCTGCCCAGACACGATAGGAGGGAGTATATGATGAGAGCCTTGTCAGTCAATTCGGCCCTGTAGAGTTTGTGCAAGGCTCAAGGAGTAGAATTTTTCTCAGCCTAGTCTGTGCTTGTTAACAGAAGAGACTGCTTCTACAGGGATGGGATACACTTAAATAGAAAGGGTGCAAGAATATTTCCTGATGCTATCGAGGCAGTGTTAGGCGGGTCGGAAAACTGCTAGATTGGAGAAATACATGGACTACCAGATTAACAGTAGCCTTTGGGAGAGGTGAAAGTGATTCTTGCACTGCTTCTATTGGAATGAGCAGCAACCTGGAAAACAAGATACAGGGGATTTCAGAGACTGCTGGGTGTCATTGCGATACAAGTAAACACATGGGTTGTGTTAGGGTAGCTAAGAATAGGAACAGGTGTATGTATACTTAGGTGTACACCAATGCTAGGAGTTTTGTAAATAAATTTGATGAATTGCTCAAAACATCAAAGGCAGATATTGTTGGGATATCAGAAACGTGGTGTCACACAGATATAAGGAATGCAGAACTGGATTTTGGGGAGTACAATGTGTACAGGAAGGATAGACGGGATAGTAAGGGAGGAGGGTTTATGCTATTAATTAAGAAACATAAAATTGAAGGAGGTACAACCAGTCGACATCGCTGGACAGTGCAGTGTCGAGTCAGTTGGGTGTGACATAAGCACTGGGAAATCAAAATTGAGAGTAGGAGTGTGTTATAGGCCTAATGACTTTGATAAGAATAATAAAAAACTGTACAGGGAAATAGTGGGCCAGTAAATCAGAGAGAGTCTTATAATGGGGGATTTTAATTTCCAGGATATTATGGGTTGATCACTCGCACACTAGCAAGGCTTTTGTGGATTTATTGGATGATTGTTTTCTACAGCAGCATGTTTGGGAGGCAACTAGAGGGAGTAATACTCTTGATCTGATTATCAGTAGTGATTCTTCATGCATTAAGAATCTGCAGATAAAGGAACAACTAGGTGGCAATGATCACAGTGTGCTGAAGTGGGATTTACTCAAAGAGGTAACTACCATTAGGGGTAAAGGGAAGGTTTATTGCTTCCGTAAAGGCGACTACGATGGACTGAGACAGTATTTAAATTCTATACAGTGGGACCAACTGATGATGATACCAACAGCAAATTCAAAATGGGAAGCATTCGGAGAATCTTGGTAGCTACTAAGCTTTTCATACCAACTAAGAAATATTGTTCAAGGTTTAGGCCTAAATGGATGTCAGATGAACTAATTAGACATATGGCAGAGAAGAAAAATGCATGGGATACATATAAATTAACAGGTGACACAGAAGTTTATGATAGATATAAGCTGGTCTTTAACCAAGTCACAAAGGAGGTTAGGCAAGCAAAGGCATATTATGAGAAATCTTTGGCAAAGGATGCAAAGAAAAACAGCAAAGAGTTCTTTACCTATGTAAACTCTACAAGAAAGGGGATAAATCAGATTGGTCCACTAGATGTTGATGATCCTGCTCAGGTGGCTAACAAACTAAATGAGTATTTTGCATTTACATTCACACATGAGGAGTTATTCAGAGAAGGGAATGCCAGAGATGAACTAGACTCTGGCAGTGAGCTAAATGATTTTGTAATAACTGAGAGGAAAGTGGAGGAGAAATTGTTGAAGATAAACATAAGAAAGGCACCTGGGATGGATGGGATCTATCCAGTTATATTAAAGGAGGCAGCAAAGGAAGTAAGCAAACCCTTAGCTATAATTATGAGACCTTCCTTGGACTCAGGGGAGGTACCTATGGACTGGAGATGTGCAAATGTGACTCCAGTTTCCAAAGGAGGATCAAAGGGTGACACAAGTAATTTCCGGCCTGTTAGTTTAACTTCTGTTTCATGGAAATTAATGGAAGCACCGCAGGATCATCTAGACAAGACTTCAATTATAGCTCAGACACAGCATGGATTTGTTAAGGGGAAGTCTTGTCTGACCAATTTAATTGGATACTATGTGGGCACAAAGGAACTTGGATGCAGGGAATAACTTTGATATCATATATTTGGATCTTAGAAAGGCTTTTGATACTGTTGCACATGGAAGACTGCTGAACAAATTGGAGTAGTGTGGCACTGGAGGCAAATTGCTGCTATGAATAAAGGGATGTTTGAGTGGGAGAAGACAGAGAGTGGTAATCAATGTACACTGCTCTTCGTGGACTAATGTTATTAGTGGAGTCTCTCAGGTTCATTGTTGGGTCCATTCTGTATTTATAAATATTGATGATGGTATATCAGGCTTAATGTCCAAGTTTGCAGCGATGCAAAGGTTGGCAAGGTTGTTAATGACACTAATGACAGTATGCTGCTGCAACATGATCTAGAAAAGTTGAGCAGATTAGCATTAGCATTAGTAGAGGCATTTGATGCAAGAAAGCAAGCTTATGCAGCATCAGCCAAAAAAAAAAAAAAAAAAAACCCACTTCCACTTCACCCCTCTGTTCGTTCAAAATACCTGTCCAGCTGAGCCTTAAACTTATTTAGGCTATCAACCTCCACCACAAGGGATGGCAGTCTGTTCCACCAACCAACCACCCGCTGGCCAAAGGCAAATTTCCGCACGTCCATCCTACATCTGTCCTTCCTCAATTTGAATTTATGCCCTCTCAGGTGATTTTTCTGAGCTAGAGGAAGAATCCCATCAGCATTGAGCATGCTTAAACCATTCAAGGCTTTATATACCTCTATCAGATCACCTCGCTGGTGCCTAGTCTCCAGACACTGTAATTTGCAAAACTTAAGCCTTTCTTCGTAAGAGCACCCCTTTGTTCCATTCACTAATCTTGTTGCCCTTCTCTGTACTCGTTCCAGCAGCTCTACATCCTTCTTGAAATGAGGCCTCCAGACCTGTATACAGTACTCTAGGTGTGGCCTGACCATTGCCTTGTACAATGGAATAATCACCTCCTTATCCCTGCTGGAAAAATTCCTGTATATCATTGACAGTACTCCATGAGCTACTCTTGCAGCCCGTCTGCACTGCTCAGAGAACTTCATATCTGCCTGCACAATCACCCCCAAGTCCCTTTCATTCTCTATCACTGTCAGTGTAGTACCACAGAGTTGATATGTTGCTCTGGGGTTGCTGTTTCCCATGTGTAGTACTTTACATTTGTCAATGTTAAACTTCATTTGCCACCTCTCAGCCCATCTGCTCAACCTTTCCAGATCCTGTTGCAGCAGTGTAGTGTCAGTAGTGTCCTTGACAACCCTGCCAACCTTTGTATCATCTGCAAACTTGGACATTAAGCTTGATATACCATCATCAATATCATTTATAAATACAGAAAACAATAATGGACCCAACACTGAGCCCTGAGGGACTCCACTAATAACTAAGGTTGAGCAGATTGGGCTGAGAGGTGGCAAATGAAGTTTAACATTGACAAATGTAAAGTGCCACGTATGGGAAGCAGTAACCCCAGAGTGACGTATCAACTCTGTGGTACTACACTGACAGTGGTAGAGAATGAAAAGGACCTGGGGCTAATGTGCAGGCAGATATGAAGTTTTCTGAACAATGCAGATGGTCTTCAAGAGTAGCTCATGGTGTCTTGCCAATGATATAGAGGAATTTTTATAGCAGGGATAGGGAGGTGATTATTCCCTTGTATAATGAAATGGTCAGGCCGCACCTTGAGTACTGTATACAGGTCTGGAGGTCTCATTTTAAGAAGGATGTAGAGAGGGGCAACAAGATTACTGAATGAACAAAGTGTTGCTCTTACAAATAAAGGCTTAAGTTTTGCAGATTACAGTATTTGGAGACTAGGTACCTGTAAGGTGATCTGATTGAGGTGTATAAAGCCTTGAGTGGTTTGAGCATGCTCAATGCTGTTGGGATTCTTCCTTTTGCTCAGAATAATCACCCAAGAGGGCATAAATTCAAATTGAGGAAAGACAGTTGTAGGATAGATGTGCGGAAGTTTGCCTTTAGACAGCGGGTAGTTGATTGGTGGAACAGACTTCCATCTTATGTTCTGAAAGTTGATAGCCTAAATAAATTTAAGGCTGAGCTGGACAGCTATTTTGGAACGAATGGAGGGGTGAAATCGGAAGGTTTTTTTTTTTTTTTTGGCTGATGCATAAGCTTGCTTTCTTGCATCATATGCCTCTACTAATGCTAATGCTTAAATAAAGCTGTCATTTATCAGTAGGTGAAATGTTTACAAAATGGGTGAGAATCTGTTGAATCAGTATTCAGGTTGATCTTCAACTTCAAGCAGCGATGATATGGTTACAAAAGTGTGGGAAAAAATTTGTTTTGACTGATCATTAACCATCTGAGAAATTGCTAATGAACTGGGAATTGCCTTTTTATCATGCCAGGTGATTTTGACTGAAAAACCTATCATGTATATGTATTGAGTGTCAGAAAAAATTTTTCAAGATTGTTTAATGATGACCAAAAAAGTTTACTGTTGAGAACTGTGTGAGTATCCGAATACAAGAAATGGACCTTTATTTCATCAATTACATTCTTATTGATGACGAAAGCCATGTTTCAAATTCAAATAGGACTCATAAAAAAAAAAAAGTATACAAGTTCAGTCAAATGTGAAAACAATTTTGCTTTGTCCCTTCCTTTCAGTAGGCAAGGCTTAATTCATCATGAATTTGCTCAGTATGTTGCAGATATGCAATATTCTGAACACATGATTAAACAGTAAACCAGGCCTATTATAAAGAGGATCTGATTCAATTGGGACAAGATTGGAAAAAGAGCAAAAACAGTTGCATATACACTTTGTGCATCAGTGCTCAGTAAATAAATTTGATGGATTTGAAGTTACAGTAGAACTTCGATTATCCGCCAGGGTTCCGGACCAAGACCACGAAGGATAATATAATATGTACATTAAAAATATTATACATATAATAGACCTGGCCATCTAACGTGTTTATTTTATTACATAATACATAACCTAATGAAATTTAATTAAACTTTAATTATAATTTTTTTACTGGGTCATCAAAAAATCATAGTACAGTAAGTCCTCGTATAGCACGATAGTTGTGTTCCTAGAAACACTCGTGTAATGCAAAATCGTGCAATATAAACAGGCCCTATGGGAAAAATAGGGTTAGGTGCCGACCACCCAAGATTGAACACACATTTGTAACCAAAACGTTACCAAACACAATAAATAATCATAATAAAATACTTAATTTTATTACGACTATTACGTAATAAAATATTGCTAATGCTTTTCCTTCTATCGTAAGCAAACTTGATTTTTGTTTGATTTTCTATCCAAACAGATGACAGCCGTTCCATCTCTTCCAATTCTTTGTGTCTTAATCTATTGGATTTTAATTACACTTTGAGTTGTTCCTGCTATGAAAGTTGTTTTTATTTTCTCTGCATTCTTTGTAATTCTCGGAGTTGCCTCATTTAGGTCTATAGCAATCAATATCACATGGTCTTTCATTTCGCTCAAAGCGTTTCACAATTTCATATTTTTTCTCTATCGACAGAGGCGGACTGGCCATAAGCCTTACCGGGGAAACCCTGGTGGGCTGGAGGCCGGTTGGATTTTGGCCATAAACCATAGTATGAGGCCACTATAAATTTTCTTGGGTAAGAATTTTTGACCCAGTCCGCCTCTGTTTATCGATATTGCTTTTCTTTTTCTCTCTGAATCTGCAGTGTCTTCACCAGGATGCTTCCTTTTCACACCTTTTAAGTATTTTACTAATTTTTAGGGAATAAAGCACAATTACAAAACGAGGAGGCACGCTTGATACACATAAACAAAGCTGCACACGTGTAGCAACTGAATAAACAACACCGTAAAGGCAGAGATACACTATTAACACCTCACATTTTACTAAAGCACATTTCTGCGGGTTACTACCATAAAACAATAAAAACAATTTCCAGTTGCGTTTCTGCTAGTGGAATCTGTTATAAACTGGTAGTAAACTCGATTTAATTGCATTTGCGATAAACCGATAGCTGGAATTGTGTGGGTTTTTACGTTATTATGGTGAAATGTGTTTCCCCTTCACTGATATAAAAAACATAAATACATTTTCAGAATCTTCTCTTCATTGCTATTGTGTTGCATTCGGTTGGGGTGATTCTGCATTCGACATATCAGGTGGAATCTTTTTATTGGATTTCATTCACAGAGATGTGTATCTAGGACTTACAATACTGGGATCCGGGTCATTTTTTCTGGTATTGATACAAAAAAAAAAAAAAAAAAAACGGTTTTTCGGTACTAATTAAAAAAAAATAATTGTTTATAATTTAATCACATAAAGGTTATAAAATCACCTTTATGTGATTATGCGTTATCTCTACTAGCAAATGTTCGATAAATCATCGATAGGACACCATGCAACATTGCAACCTGTCCACAATTCTTTGAAAACTTCATGTCTGACCGTATCGTAACTCTCAAGTCCCGTTCCTCCACTACTGACTTTAGTTCAATTCCACCAAGTGTATAAGTTATTTTGGTGTTGCTGTTCTCCAGGTGTAAGACCTTGCATTTTGCTGAATTAAAGCATAGCTGCCACTTTTCTGACCATCCCGAAAGTCTATCTAGGTCATTCTGAAGAAGCTCCGCTTGGCGGCGATCATTAATTACTCTACTGATCTTTACATCATCTGCAAGTTTAGACCTCACGCCCTCCATAGATGTCATTTAAAATAATCAAAAACAACAGTGGTCCCAATACTGATCCTTGGGGAAACCCCACTACTTATAACCATTTATCACAACCCTCTGCCTGGTGCTCTCAAGCCATCGTGCTATCCATCTAAAGATTTTCCCTATGATTACAGCCTGCTCCAACTTATAAAGTAACCACTCATGTGAGTCAAATGCTTTGCTGAAATCCAAATAAACAATGTCGAAATTATTCCCTAAATCCAGCTCATGAAATTATTCCCTAAATCCAGCTCTGGTTAGGCATTTTGACAGTGACCTGTCAAAATGCCTAACCAGATTTGTTAAACATGATTTTCCCTTTACAAAACCATGCTGTGTATCCTACAGAATTCCATTTCCATCTAAATGATCCCGAATTCTACCCTTGGTCACTGCCTCCATGATTTTCCCTACTATTGAAGTTAGACTGGCCGGTCAGTAATTTCTCGTTACACTCCTAGAACCGCCTTTATGTTCCAATTTACACCAATCCAACAGAATCTCTCCTGTCCAGTGATGCTCTCACAGCTAGCCTTAATGGTTCAATACACTCACTTGCTGCCTCCTTTAACATTATAGGGTATATGCCAACAACCACATGAGCCTTACTCACCTGTAGGTGCAGAAGTTCTCATTAAATAGTCATCTGAAATTTCAAAATTAATTACATTTTTTTCAACTTCACTCCCATATCTCATTGACACAAAGGGTTTTTTTTATGCAAATATTGATGCAAAGTAACTGTTGAGTTCATCTGCAACTTCAGCTATGTTATCTAATACTATTCCACGTCCATTAAATAAGGGTTCAATCTGATTTGTCCATCTCTTCTTTGAATTTATATATGTGAAGAATTCCTTAACTGGCATTCTCTGCTCTCTTCTTTATTCCTTATCCCTAATCTTTGCTCTCTCCCAGACTCAGTAAAGATACTATAGTGAAATTATACTTCACTTAATAAAACATCTTTCTCCTTTAGAAAATGATGAACATAATTCAACCATGGAACACCAATATGGAACAGAACATCAGTGTTCCACAAATTCTTTCCAAAATAAGAAATTGCCTGACTCCAATGAGATTTTAAAAGACGAACTTGAGTCGGAAATTAATAAAATACCTTTAACTATTTTTGCTAAAAAAGTTCAAAGCCTAGAAAATATGGACTGAGATCTTCTATGATTATCTCAGTACAATAGTACCAGAATAGAATCCGAAAGGGCATTTTCTGCCGCTAATCAAATATGTATCAAAATTAGATCCATTTTAAATGATCATACTATTGATTGCTTGTTTCTTAAGAGCTCATTTTATTCGGACAGGTAGTGTGGATGCTTAAACATAACTAAACTTTGCAGTAACAATATGTATTTTTTTGTTTTTAGAATAACTGTATTTTAATGATTTTTTTCAGAATATTTATTATTGCAATAAAAGTATTTAAAACATGAATTCAGGTAATTACAGTACTTGTTTTTTTCCTTACTTTATTGCATCTAATTGTCATCAAAATTTATTGAGAAAAATGTTTGTTTTTGGAATACCGGTATCATAAATTAAAAACACAAAAACTGGTATTAAGATTTTGACTGGTATTTTAAGCCCTATATATATACACCATTTAACAAATGCATTTCAAACATTTCTGCAACCCACAGTGCAGTGCAAAACACATTTGTAAAATTCCAAATGATGCAGTTTTTTTTGTCTGCCACTGTACAACTTTGTTCTAATGTCATTAAAGAAATTTAAAAGAAAACAATATTACATAATTAAATTTCTTTTCTAAAAAAGTCAGTCAATTTCTTTTGTTTCATTATCCCTTGAGCCTTTTGGGAGGCAATGTTACGGATTTTACACAAAAGTAACACTTGCATAGCATTTGCTTCTTGTACCTTGAACCACTCAATGCACATTGACAACAGTTTCAGCTTCATGGTGGCTAATTATGTTTGTTGTTCCATTAGCAGCAGCTTTTTCTTCTTCTTCAGTTTCAGAATCAAACGAAATTGTCATTACTCTTGGCACAATTTCATCATCTAAAATTTTGCATCCAACATCCATCTTGCCCATATCCAGCCAATCATTTACTTCCTCCATCGAAATATTTTTAAAACCAGGAGCGTTCGAACATAACTGCAAAATTTCAGTTTCGTTTGGAATGGTTTCTGTATCAGTTGAATATATTTCTGGCCACAACTTATTCCAGCTTCTCTGTATTGTTTGAACTGGAACATCATTTCAGGTATCAGCGATATTGAAAATTGTCTTTTATAGTGTAGCTTTTTCAAAACTTTATCAAATCTATTTTATTTTCTGCCGAAACAAGTTTTTGAATGAACATTTTGTGATAATGATGTTTTATACTTTCAATCACGCCTTGGTCCATCGGTTGAATGAGAGATGTCGTGTTTTCTGGCAGAAAGTGGCATGATATTTTGCCATCATCACTTTTTAAATCACATGTGTGTATGGAATAAGTAGGTGCATTGTTCATCAGTAGCAGTGCATATTGTGGTAAACCTTTTGATGCCAAATGTGATCTTACACATGGTACAAATATTTTATGAAACCAATCATGAAATATATCTTGGCTCATCCACATGTTGTTTTGTGAGAAATTTTTAACTGGAAAAGCATTTAAATTAATATTTTTAAATGATATAGGCCTTTTTTTGTTTTCCTATAACAACCAAAGGCAATTTATGACTACTGCTGGCATTAGCACATTCCATTATAATGATGCAATCTTCTTTTTGCATCTTATATCTGGATCCTTATGTTCAGTCATTGAGGTCAGTGTCTTTTGAGGTAGTGCCTTTGAATTAAGGCCAGTCTCATCGCAGTTGTATTTTTGATCTTTAACCAAACTTCGAGCAGCTATTTCCTTCTATAGTTTTTCATGATAAACAGAAATTGCTGCACTATCTGCACTTAGCTTTTCACCCTGGATCGACAACTGTCGAATGCCATGGCGAAACTTAAATTTGTCCAACCATCCGATGCTAGCCTTGAATGAAGGATCTCCGCCTAGTTTTTTGTTGATTTCAATGGCTTTTTCCCTTATTATAGGTCCCAACAATGGAATTCCTTGGCTACATTTTTGAACAAACTATTGAAACATTGCCATATCCAATTGTTCATTTTTAGCAAGCTTCATTGTTTTACGACTTTTAACATTACTGTCAGTGGTTTCCATTTTCGACACGTTTTCAATTTTGTCTGCATCACACTTTTTTATATCATTTACAGTTGTTTTTTCCTATTCTATAAACTAGTGCTATATTTGTAGTACTTCCACCTTTTCTTAGACGATTATTTCAATTTTTGTAATAATCCCAACACTACTTGTTTACATTTCTCTGTCATTTCAATGGGTTTACTAAATAAAAATTCTTAAAACGTGAAATAAGAGGTTAAAGTACAACCATATACAGTGAGTTGTATACAAAGACTGAGTGACGCATGGCGCCAATATCACAATGCATTATGGCATAGTGGGATTAAGTGACGGTAAATAGGGTGGCGGCAATCTTTCGGTTTATGTTTCTCTGTCATTTCAATGGGTTTACTAAATAAAAAATTATTAAAATGTGAAAGAAGAGGTTAAATTACAATCGTATACAGTGAGTTGTATACAAAAATTGAGTGACACATACCACCAGTATCACAATGCATTACGGCATAGTGGGGTTAAGTGATGGTTAACAGACTAACAGTAAATAGGGTGATGGACAATCGAAGTTTTTCTGTGTTGGTTAAATTGTCAAATGTGGACATTATAGGGATATTAGAAACATGGTGCCACTCAGACATAGGGGATGCAGTATTTAAATATGGTGAGTACTGTGTATACAGAAAGAAGAGATGTGGGGGAGCTCTTCATTAAAAGGCAAATAAAACATAAGGCACCGCATCAGTTGATGTGGGTGGCCAGTGTAATGTTGAGTCAGGTTGGTGTAACATAAGCACTGGGGAAAACAAAAATGACACTAGGAGTATGTTATAAACCAAATTACTGTGATGTGCTCTACTCTTAATACTTCAAGAGTCGTTTATGCCGACACTCTTATCCTTTTGGTTTATGGGAATTTACATTCCTCACTAGAAATATCTGATAACAAAATGACTGATTTATGTTCTTGGGCTATCTAATAAACTATCTATTTCCTCAGAAAAATACTGCTTTATGAATATCACCTCTCCATGATTGGTTCTTTTTGGAGTCTTAATCATCATACACTCCATCTCTTATATAAAGTGGCATTTCTCCCTCTCTGTACCTATGGTGCTGGTGCCTGGTTATGGTACATTAAGAAGGTTCATCTTCAGGAAAAATTATTATCTATTTGGCGATGTATGCCTTTAGTGATGAATTGAACATGAACAATTTCAACAGCTGTGCTTCAAGTCATAAATGGCTGTTCCACTAAACCTCCAGATAATCTTCTGTGGATTTTTTTCCATCTTTGTCACTCAAGAACAGTTGTTTCTTGGATACACTTTAAATACTCGTTATGACCCTAAAACTGAAAAGAAACACTGCTGGGCTGGGACCACCTTGTTCAACTTTGGTAAGATTGTTGGTCCAGTACTTCCAAAGGTCTGGTCACGCAAAACGTCATTCTATTGGTTACTTTTGCTTTGCAAAAAAAATGCGCTAAAATGGTTTTCTCCATGTTTAAAAAATTTTTTTACTGGCTGGGCATGGCTCACTTTGGGCTTAACTTATGACCTGTAATCTATCTGAATCACCTTTGTTTCTGTGGCCAATCTGAGGATTGGGAACACGTTCTCTTTAATTGTCTACTCTAAAATGATCTTTGTCAGCCTCTTCCAATCTTTTGCACTTCATTTTCTCCTGGGAATGAATCTTCTCTTCTGACATCAAAGGAAATATTTATTCAGAACTTTACTTGCAAGAGAGCTTTCTTGAGACTCCAGTGATTCCTCTGCTCCAACTTCCATCTCCCTGAAGGTCCCAGCTATGTATGTACAATAGCCTGCCTTTACAATCTCATACCGAATGCCCAAAGCAAGCTTGCAATCATTAAAATGTGAAATCCCACATCTGAAGCCAGCAAACACACAGACAAACTCACTCAACTACCCTCTAGAACGCACCTAATAGGATAGATGAAAATGAAAAGACAAAGATGAGGAGGAATTTTAGAAAAGCAAAAAGATAAGGAGGAATCCTACACAAGTAAGCCTGTGCCAGCAATAATCCCACTTCACTGCCAAGCTACATCTCTATCTGCTGAATTCTATTGAATCCTTTCTGGACCTCTCCACCATCACTGCTGGCCTCAGACTGGCTCTGAAGTGGGATTATTGCTGGCACAGGCTTGCTTGTGTAGGATTCCTCCTCATCTTTTTGCTTTTCTAAAATTCCTCCTCATCTTTGTCTTTTCATTTTCGTCTATTCTATTAGGTGTGTTCTAGAGGGTAATTGAGTGAGTTTGTCTGTGTGTTTGCTGGCTTCAGGTGTGGGATTTCACATTTTAATGATTGCAAGCTTGCTTTGGGCATTCGGTATGAGATTGTAAAGGCGGGCTATTGTACATACATAGTTGTGGCCTGCCTTCCCATAGTGTAGGCTGATGCTGGGCAGGCTTTCCAGGTGACAAAGTGGCCAGAAAGAGCTAAACAACACTTACACTGCACAAACACAACATTACACACACTTCTTTACAGAGTTCTGTTTCATCACAGTGTTCCATGGCAGAGTTAAACTAAAGTTCTGGAGCTGTCCTACATAAGGTACTATACATGTCTACTTGTGATGAGTATAATGAGCAACTATATAAATAGAGTAGGCCAGAGGATTTTAACTTTCAATTTATATATTCATGAAGAGATGAGGGAAATCCTAAGAGTGGGCTATGTTGCATCCACCTTCCAGTGAAAAATTTCTGCCCTGGCTTTCTTCTTTTTGTCTTCAGCCTTCATTGGGTAAGTCCTTTGTTTGATAGTTTACACAACATACAACAACCTTTCAACCTAGCTCCTAGGCAGGTTTAGAGGTTATTAAATACTTTGAGCCTTGGTTGTTTTAGTGCCAGTGCCTTGTGGTTCCTGATGAGATGGGACCCTGGCAGATAAACTTTTTTTCCATCATATATTTTAATTGTATTCAGTTGTCTTTTGGCATTTTAGTTCACATATCCGAAAACTCAAAAGCATGTTTCATAGAGAAGACAAGGTTGTCTCAGCAAGATGATCTGTATACTTTTGTATGATTCAAAAAATCATTTCTTACTATTTCAATTCAGAATAGTGTTGAGTATCCTGAATTAGCTAATTCTAGCACTTTTTTTGCCTTTGTACACTTTTGAAATCTCTTGAATTTTTCTGTGCCATTAAAGAACATAAATAAAGTTGCTTTAGAGAATATAAAGAGAAGCTTTAAAGAATATAAAGTTGCTTTAGTGATTATCTTAATTTGGCATCCTCGTTGTCCTACTAACCTCTTAATTGTTATTTCATTTTCATATTAGTAATTGAGAATATTATTTCATATTGAGAATACTACGACAAATGATAGCAACCATATAGAGCAGGGCTCGATTGATAAAGTATTTACTACAGTGCCACTTTTATGACTGGTAGCAGACTTTTGAAGCATTTTTTTTTTTTTTTGTTGCTCTCTCTTTTATTGGCTGATGCTGTATAAGCTTGCTTTCTTGCATTATTTGCCACTACTAATACTCTTCTGCATATCCTTGTTGCAAGTTTTGTATCAGCTGACAGTTGCGTTAGCTAAAAATAAATTGTGAACAAATTTTGTTTGTTTTAATTTCCACCGCTTAGGCATTTTCTAACCTATTTCTGAAATAGATTATAAATTGGTTTTGTTAAAAATATTTCAATTTTTTTTTTTTTTTTTGAACCATAAAAACAAGCAAGATATAATGACTTGAATTGTACCAAAAAGACAATTCAAGTCATTATTACATCTTGCTTGTTTTTATGCTTGGAAGGTTTTTTTTTTTTTTCTTTATATTTTTAAGAATTCACAAAGAAATATGAACTTTTCATAGTATTCTAAGAGATATGTAAATAATTTGCATTTTCTTTGCATTACAGTTCTACATACTTAGAGTTTCAAAACTTATAATCTTACAATCTAGTTATAATTGTAGACCTTACAAATACAGGGTGAGCCAAAAATCATCACCACACAACTACTATAAATTTGTTAGATGTATGCATTGAGCATCCACTGCATTACTTCTATATCAAGTGACTCAGTAATCCAAATAATACTGAATGTGGCCATTTCTGTTTGCAATACCATATATTCACATCCTGACTGCAGAAAAAATATTAGAAAACTAGAGCAATGGCATTTTCTTGCACAGAGTATGTGTTGCTCTAAATGAGCAACACATACTCTGTGAAATTGATATGTATTTCACTGCTTCAGCACAAAGTTGTTAACTGAGACCTGACCACCTGACTTGAAAGAGGTAGTAATGGCAGTGTGTTATAAACTAGTCTTTTTGGTGATGCTATTCGAATTAACCCTCTGTAACTTTTATTGGCATATGACAGATGTTACTTCAAATTTTACCTTTTTTAATTTGGAAATAAAATCAGATTTTCCCACATAATTCCCCTATCAATATTTTCTAACTGGTTATACAGTATTTTCTGTTTTTGTTTCAGCATACTGTGAATTACAAGCAACCAGTTTTTTGTTTGGGAAACAAGTGTAAAACCTTAGAATAACTAATACATTTAGAAGGGGTTGATTTAATCCTCCATTGTTTGCACCCTAAATGGAACAAATATACTGTCTTCTGTGAGACACTTTTTTTTAATTATAAAGTAATAAATTTTTAGCTTTTTCACTGAATTTAAACTGGTGCTCTATTAATAATGATTTGCTAAACTCAGTTACAAAATACCGAACAAAAATAAATGAGAGAAACCAATAATAAAAATGTTTTTCATATTTTTTAGAATTTTCAGTCACTCATCTGACAAATTGAACATCTGTATTCTTGTCAGCTGTTTGCTTTAGTTTCTGTTAAGCTAATGCAACCACAGCTTTATAGCAAGATTAAATAGCTATTGCTGGTGTCTCACAGACATCATGTAAGTATGGGACTTGAGTACAAGAAACACAGATATCATTGCTCACCAGTTGTCTGTTAAATGCCAATTAAAAAAATTACTTTATCATAATTCAGAGCATATTGTAATGGAAACACACAAAATACTGCATGATCACGTGGAGAAAGACACACAGGAGTGTTTCATTTTATTTCTAAATTTAAAAATATAACAGAAAAATTTTAAAAAGTGCCATCTTTCAGATGCCAAATTAGCAGTAGAGGGTTAAAAACAGTACAGAAAGAAAAGGATTGGGATGTTACAACCCAGACAGGCATGTGAAATGCAAAACAAGTGGCAAGGAAGGTCCACAGAATCCATCCTCTTGACAATTTAACTACTATATAAGGCAACTGTGAGACCACACTTGGAATACTGTGCTGAAGTATCAATACCATACTTCAACACAACATTATAATTCATAATAAAAAAAAAAAAAAAAATTGAAAAGGTCCAAAAATGGTAAATGTGCATGTGAGATAATTAACTAATTTATATACTGCAGAGGGAATCTGACTGATTTTATAAGGTGCTGAAAGCAGATAATAAAATGAATAAGTGAAATTTTCACAGTATTAAATGACACAAGAACCAGAAGGCAGGAACTACAGATTGGATTGTGTAGATTTCTTTAACCAGCAAGTTGTTGATCATTGAAATAAGTTACCTCCATATGTAGTTTATGCAGACAGCTTTGGAAATTCAAAGGCCAGCTGGAATGGCTATGGAGAAGAGAAAAACACTTTTTTTTTTTTAATTATTATTTTAAATGTGTTTTGTTTTTGATTAGCAACAAGTCTGCTAGTCAAAAATAAGTCAAATTAATCAATAAATGAAATAATATAAATCATACTATTATTGTATATAACAGGAGTGGCCTACTTAATTTGTGATGCGATCTACTTTTTTTCCTTCAAAATGTGCTGCGATCTACCATCTCAAAAATTACATTGCACAAGGTGCACAAATCAGGGGATGACTGTATATTTAAAATTTGTCGTGATCGACCGAAATTAAATCCACGATCGACTGTAGATCACGATAGATTCATTGGCCACCCCTGGTATATAATATTAATTTTACTAAACAACTTAATAAAATAGTTAACAAAAATTAAGAGGTACATTTCTGATATTTGGCTATAACTGCCAAAAATCCAAGCTATACCACTGTTTGTGTATATCATCCACTAAAAGTTCCTATACAACTTGGTCAGGGTAAGCATAGATTTTTGCTTCTTTGCTGCTCTTTATAGACGTCCATATTCTATTTGCTACCTGTTGAAAAGTTTTGACTTAAATGGGAAAAAAAATGGTGCCTAATACAAAATTAACCATTTTTTTCTCATAACATGGAGGGGGGGTCAAGATAACTTTTTCACTAACACTAGTCATATTTCAAAATATCACCCAATTAGATCAGCTGTCATAGACTTGTTTGGCTCCTGTATGCTATATCCAATGCCATGCTTGTCTAAATATAATCAAGATATAAAATACAGTAATGCCCAACAAAGATGTCAAAGGAGCACAGTATCCATATTATAGCTTCAGTAGCTATATAGTAGAATAGCCACAATTATAAGGGCATTTTTAAATTCAGGTGTGGTCCCCTGTGGACTGGAGATGCATGAATGTACCCCCAATTCATAAAGGGGATCAAAGAGTGACATGAATAATTACAGACCTGTTACTTAACTTCTGTTCCAGGGGAAAATAATGGAATCATTAAAGAAGCATTGCTTAAAGAAGTAATGAAGGACCATCTAGACAAGAGTGCAGTTATACTTCAGTCACAGCATGGATTTGTTACAGGGCTGTTACCTGGTCTGACCAGTTTGATTAGATACTATGATGCAGTAACAGAGGAACTGGATGCAAAAATAATTGATATTATATACTTGGATCTCAGGAAAGTTTTTGATACTGTTGCACATAAAAGAAAAGACTGCTGTATAACTTGGATCAGTGTGGCATTAAGAGTAACTTACTGCTATGGATAGAGGGAGAGTAGTTACCAATGGACACTGCTCTGGACTAATGTTATTAATGAAGTTTCCCAGGGTTTGTTCTTGGTCCCATTGTTGTTTTCTGTATTTACTAATGACATTGATGAAGGTATATCAGGCTTAATGTCTAAGTTTGCAGATGATACAAAGATTAGCAGGGTGGTTAATGGCAGTAATAAAGGTATGCTACTGAACAAGATCTATTAAAATTAGGCAGATGGGCTGGGAAATGAATGCAAGCTATCAGGAAAGCGTGTGGGGTTTTGTCAATAATACACAGGAATTTTGCTAGCAGGAATAAAAAGGTGATTATTCCATTATATCAGGCAGCATCATGAGTACTGCATACAGGTCAGGAGGCCCTGTTTTAGGAAGGATGTAGAGTTGCTGGAATGGGTGCAGAGAAGGGCAACAAAGGGATGCTCTTACCAAGAAAGGCTTCGGTTCTGCAAATTGCAGCATGGAGACTAGCACCTACAAGGTGATCAAGGCTTTGAATGGATTGAGCAAGTTCAATTCTGATGAGATTCTTCCTCTTGCTCAGACTATGAACATGAGGGGACATAAATTCAAATTGAAGAACGATGGTTTCAGAATAGACATTATTATTATTATCATTAGCCACATGGTGCAAGGAAGCCTGAGACTTTTGCTGCACCAACCAAAAATTTTTTTTAGTTACTCTGAGAGAGAGAGAGAGAAAACAAAAGTCAGATGTAGAAGGGAATCACCAAGAAAGAGAAGAATGATGATATCCAGCTTAGGACCTTGGGGTTATATATGTAGAAGTTTTCCAGTGAGTGGTTGATCGTTGGAACAAATTTCCATTTGTTGTTGTGGACTTGACAGTTTGGATAAATTCAAGGAAGAACTAGACAAACTTTTGGAGGAGATGGACAGGTGATGTTGGAAGTTTTTTTTTTTTGGCCAATGCTTTATGAGCTTGCTTTCTTGCAACATTTGCCACTACTAATACTATCCTTCTTCTTATTCATAGTCACACCCAAGGATTTCATCCACCGTTGACAATTACTAACAAAGGGAAAAAAAAATGTGGTAATTAAATAGAAAAAGAAAAATTCATGTGGGTTGCATGGCTTTTGGCTCACTTTTGGCCATGAAATTGACTTTCTCATGCATTTTTATATTGAAATGTTATACATAATACTTATTATGCTTTACATTTATAGAAGAAATATGGAGGCCATGGGTTTTCACATATTCTCCTGAATGTAGTTCCCCGGATGAGAGCTAAGGGTTTCAGTCAAGATACTATAAATAAGATCCTTATTCACAATCCCAAAGAATGGTTAACATTTAAGTGACTTCAACTGAAATATTACAAATAAGGGAATAGAAATCTAAAATGATAACTTTTAATTAATTTTGTTTCTAATCTGCATAAATATAGTGCAATATTGTATCATGATATAATTACAAAATTTTTACACATTATTAAAGGAAATTAGCCAAAATCTGTACATGAAAAGAAATTGCCAAAAAGAAAAAGTAATGACACTTGTGTGTACAAAATATAGTTTGGACTATTGAAATCGAACTGTATTTTTTGTAATATGTATTTTTATTTTATTTTTTTTTTTTGCTATTATACTGATGTCAAATCGAAATATATTTTTGCAGGTTCTGCTTAAATATAACCACTTTTGGTCTTATACAACTGCTAATATTACTCAACTGATAAGAGTTCGTTTTTGGTTTAAAATTCTCTTCTACATTAACGAGTATCTGAAAAATAAATCATAATATGGTCTTGATAAGAAATTTTATTAATCTGTGTTCAACCCCCACTAGCAAAAACAAAGGGTATCTATACCTATGTAATAAACATGTAATTTAAAATTTTTCATTGAAAACTTATTTAAACATGCAACTGTAATGTTAATTGTATAACTATGTAGTTAAATAGTAGGAATAAAGTATGCATTTTTTGTCCATTTTTCTTATGTATTTTTATTAATTACATAATTTATCGGGTTAGATACCCCAGTAGAATCACTGTGCATAAATCAAAGATCCCGATTAGATGTGATTAACTAAAATATATTATTGGATTGACTGAAATAATATGAAAATGTAAAACTTAGAATAAGGCTTAAAAATAATATTACACTATAGTTTAGTTACCAAGTTAAGCTGACCGGGCTAGCCGGGTGGGTAAAGTGCCTGCCTGGCAACCCAAAGGTCGCAGGTTCAAATCCTGCCTCGGGCTTGGATATTACAATGGTGCTGTACTCTCCAGTTGAACCTTGCGGCCACGATACACGAAGGAAGCAGGAAAAAACTGGTTCCTTTATGTATTGCTCAACATCATACAATAAAAAAAAAACAAAAAAAAAAAAACCAAGCTAAACTGGAACTGTGGAACTGCTGTTCAAAAATATTAATATTTTAAGTTAAGTGTTATTCTTGGTTACATATTGCAAAATATATTACAGCTTAGCATTTTTTGTTGACTTGTACATTATGCCTGCCTTGACTGTCTTTTTCTCTGGAATAGTTTTGCATAAATGTATTGAAGCGAATGTGACTGCTTGTTTTCCATTAAGCCAGGGAAAATTTGTAAAAATATAAAAGATCATTCTGTATTGTCTTGGCACAGAATTTAGATTCAGTAATACATATAATTCAAATAATTTATTTTTATTGTGGAAACAGACTTACAGTTGAAGTGAAACACACCACTTTTCAATGTATTTTCTTACTTCAGTATAAACAGTTTCCAGGATCCACTGTATGTCATGTTAACTGAGTATAGTAGGATCTTGCTGATCATGGGATTTATATTCCTGGAGAAATCTGCAACTGGCATCTTTAACCAGTTAGGAGTAACTTGCAAAATATTTTACAGAAAAGTACCAATTTTACATTTGCACTGCTAAGAACAGACACACACAAAAAAAGTATAACTCAAGTAGCTACGTGAGGCAACCACTTGAGTTATACCTAGGAGGCTAAGAGTTAAATGCTTGGGCTACAAAGTAGCCCCAAGCATTTAAGTCACATTATGTGGGCACCATTGAACATTTCTTGTTTTTTTTTAATTGATCACCAGTACTACACATGTAAAATATCACTTATACTTCCAATCCAAGTGACCATTTTGGAATATTGTTTGAATTGCCATAGAGGAGCCATAAGTAGATATTGATTTTTTTTTTTTTTTATTGATCAATAATACTATAAAATTTACCTAAATGAAATATCTTATGAAAAGTTTTTTTTAAATTATTGAATTTTTAAAAACAAACTTTTCAACATTCATAACTTGATCACATATTACATACCTGCTAACTCTATATTTATGAATGACAATCTGTCTGATTTTTTTAAGCCCCCCTCTTTCTCTATTGTGAAACAAAACAGCTTTCAAAGCTTTACTCAAAACTATCTTTCTGTGAAAAGACACCACTATTCTAAACTATGAATAATACCAGTTTCTTCATAAAGAACAATCAAATAAAACCAATAGCACAAATTCTGTAACAGTGTAAAAACTTTTTCTGATGTGGAAATCTTTCAGCTGGGAGCAGATTCCATTCTTTTAAATGAGATGTCAGAAGCTCTGCACTGGCTTTGGTTAGGCCTCAGTTCCTTACTAAATCATCCAATTATTGCTGATAAGGGAAATGTGGTACTTTATCTAAACAAGCTTCTGGGTTATACTGTTCACCAGATTCATCATGCAATTCTGAAGACACTTCTCTGGAAGGCTGACAGAATTGGCAGATCTTCACTTCATTGTGTGGCAAAAGAGGATGGTATTGGGATACACTACAGCTTTTCGATCTGCAGACTTTTTAAACTTTGATATATCTGCTATACAAAAGTATGTCACCATAATGATCTGTAGGCACTTCATTGTTCAAGGTATAGCAAAAGGCATGTGCTTACAATCATGAAACCATCCCTCTACAGTTGACCTGCAACTACCACAGCAGAAATGAAGAGCCCAATATTTGTCTTGACCACTGACAGGCATTGCAAAACTTGGTTTCAATAACGACAGTATGCTCCACCTTCTTTGGACCTATATAATATCCACAAACATAGCACTGAGTTTGGAGAAGCACTGAGTTTGGAGATAACTTACACTTTTATTTGGCAGCTACAGCAAATCTGCAAAAGCTTATTATATAAATACTACAGGTTTTTGAGATGTGTATTATGTAAGCATTGGTATGCAATTATGTAATAGATGTCTCAAAAACAAAATTCAATTGCCATCAAAGTATTGACACTAAAGAAAAACAAATGACATCATTACATTCAGCACACAAAATACATATGAGTTGACAGTATAAAATTTTTTTTGTCATCTGTTATTCACGATGAAAAAAGTGCTCTAATGTACTTGTATAAATTTAATTTATGAACTTTATAACATCACTGGGTAAATTTTCTGTATGATATTAAATATATATATTATTTGTTTAGATTTTTTTGTTTTGCATAATTTATTCAAACTTACAAATTAAACCTACAATTGTACAAGTTTCACCCTGTGTCTACATCAGGATTATAACAGGTTAATCAAAGCTACGTAATTGCAGCTATTGTGTATATAAATAGTGGCATGAAATATTTAATATTAATATAAATATGTTAATATTAAATATTTAGAGTTCATCTTTAAATTTCTGAGTATTATGCAGGTGTTCTCCAAAGTCTGTAGCTTCACTTCCAACAAATATTTCATGGTTGTCAATTATCTCTTGAATGGACAGTTTTCCATCTTTATCTACATCAGAACTTTCAAGAAGGTGGTCTGCTTCGTTTTCAGATATTTCACTGAACAAAGTAAAATACTTCTTTCAGTAAAGGAGAAAAAAAAATACATACAGGGTGTTTGCAAACCTCTTTAACAAAACTAAAACAGTATTGTGTGAACTATGAACAGGATATATAATACAAACCAGAACCCACTTTCAGGTGATAGAGGATGTCTTCAATTTTTTATTCACCACCCAGAAAGTTGATGTGCCGTAGTAGAAGGCAATATAATTGCAAAACTGTAATCATGGTGAAATTTGGCCTTTTGCATGATGAGCTGTCACAAAGTGTACAGACAGTGCTTCTTTGGAGAAGCATTAGAGGCATTATGTATTTGGACACATTACAGAATTTCTTTATGACAATGATGCCAACTTGATTTTCCGATATGGAGAAATATACCACAAAGAAGTCTGTGGATACCAGATCACAGTGTTTTATGGGAAATGGATTGAAAGAGGACCAATTTTGTGGTTTTGATAATCCTCTGATCTGACTCCTTTAGATTTGTGATTAGTTAAAGACCAAGTGTATGTTCCACCTATGCCAGAAACCATTAAGGAACTTAAACAACACATTTGTGAACTATCAACCATGTTGACAGCAATATATTGTGTCAAATATAACTAAGGTGCCCACATCAAACATTTTAATTAAAACTTGTAAATATCCTCTATCACCTGGATATGGCTTCAGGTATGTATCATGTACACTATTCACAAAATAATATTCTAGTTTTGCAAAGGTTTGTGGACACCCTGTATTACACATTTTATTTTGCATAAAATTAAATAACAAGGATAACAAAATATAATAATTATAAACACTATCTTGGAATATGGTCAAGTTTAATTTTTGAAGTTAAAAGATTTCTTCCTACAGATACTTATCTAAAGTTCATACATGTTTCCTACAGCTGCAGAGATGTTCTCCAATCAGATGGTACACTATCTTTGTATTAACACAATTTTTTTTAATATTAGCAAAATAATCCTTTTTACAAAAGCCGAATTTTCGTATATTGCAGAAAAGAATACAACAATCACATTTAATTTTGATTTTTATTTGTTTACTTTTTCTTTTGCAATAACCCTAAGCAAGTACCTATAGTACTGCAGTGCTATACTTGAGTTGAGAAGCCAGTAACTTGTTAAAATAGAAGAAAGGGGTAGAACCATAGATGGCAGTGCTTTTGAAGAGGTAGAAGTACAGATGAACTTGTGAAAATATCTATTAAAAAAAAGATATGCAGCAGAAATCAAGTGAATGTGTAACAGGGAGTGAAATTCATCTGTGTGTGTGTGGGGGGGGGGAATCATGAATTAATCCAACTGCTCTTTTGGATATTAGGAATTTAGAGAGGTTTACGGGAGGTGAACCTCCCAGATGTGGGAAAAGCAATGCATGATGAAGCAATCTACATTCCTCAAATAGATCTTGGGGGTTGGGAAAATAACGACTCAAATGCAATAAATATACCAACCTGTATATATGACAAAGACTTTAATAAAATAAAATTGAATACAGGATAAAACTGTATATTTAATATAAAAATAGAATACACTAATAAAACTACAGAGTTAAAAGCAATAAAAACAACACCGAAGCTTTCAAAGTTGACCACCTCCTTTGTCAACAGTGGAACTTTACAGCCATGATACATATTTAAATAATACCAGCAGCACTTAGTACATGTTAATGGAGGAGCACAGGAATTATCCTCCACATGTGCATGGAGACTGGAAATGGATTGGGAGTGTGCCAGGCTGGACCATTCATCCTGTCCAAGGATCACGGTCTCGAAGAAGGGATGAATACAAACTCTCCCATCTCTATTAATGGTGTTATGTTCCGAAGAACAAATTCTTAAACTCTCAGGCCATTTCCAGTGCCAATACCTATGTGAACAGTCAATGCAATTATTGCTAATCATTCACATAGGTAGTTTTAATTTTATCTATTTATTATTTTTATCGCTTTTAACTCTGTAGTTTTATCAGTGTCTTCTACTTTTATATTAAAATTAAATATACAATTTTATCCCATGTTTAATTTAATCTTAACGTCTTATTAACCTCAAACCCAAGCACGGTACTAAGTACTATAGGTTCTAATACCTCTCGTGTTTGGGGTTCACATAAAAAAAAAAAAAAAAAAAATCTTATTAAAATCTTTGTTTATATATATATGGGTTGGTGTATTTATTGCAGTTATTATGAGAAACAATCAACAATCTGTACAGAGAAAATCATAGTTTGTGAGAAGAGTAATGCCAGAACAAGAGAGATTACCTGGTTTTTTGAATAAAAAGAAAATTATATTTTTGCTATACTGATATGAAGAAAAGTCAGAACTTGGACTAATCCAAGGAAAGAAATGTTTTTGCAGAGACTTTCAATATTTTTTAAGCTGTAGACTCCCATCTTAACATATCCACTCTATCTTTCAGCCCCAAGAAATTTAAAAAATACTAACAATGCAACTCCTAATGCTTAGCCCATTAATATGATGATAGGAGGGAGCTTGACATATAGAATGGTTTTCCAGTGTATCAAAATCTATAGTTTGCTTTTGCACAATTTGAAAGAATATATGTAAAGCCTGCAGAGTTAACAAGTTGAAGGTGAACAAGAGAAGACCACCCCTTTTAATTAGGCTTCACCTGGTTCTGCTAATAAATCCTATAAACAAAGGAAATTCAAAGTATCAGTTAGGATCAACTTTTTACCAAATTTTGTCATTAACAGCAACCAATATGTCAATACAGATTACAAAAGATAAATTCTTCCAAATACAGACTAATGAATGTTTTGCAGTTGAACCCTCATATCACATCCCTCACCCAGATGCTGAGAATATCCTTTAACTAGCACAATGAAGCCAGTAGGTTACCAGTCAGCTATCTGCTGTTTGATCAACAGAGAAAGACTTGAATAGAAGCTTGATAAAGATGCATAACCATAATATGGCTCCTTTTCCTTTAAAATCTTAATACAGTCTCTCCTCGACTTATGACAGACTTACAAACTGGACTTTCAAGAAAAAAAATTTAAAATATTTTACACAGCAGGATGCTGCCATATGACTACCTCAGCTACCTGTGCAGTAATATTAAGGGAGCATCCCCACAGATAGCCCATGAAATTGCACAAAATCGTCAATTTTGATTTAGATGCATTTTCCAACAGTTAAGCCTAGCAACACGCTGAGACAAAATACGAATTCCAAGTGCATCAATTCTTATTAAAGAGACTTCTGGCAACTTATTAAATGCATAGATTATGAAATATCTCATCAAATGATGACAACACTGACACTCCTAGACGATGGGTGTTTGAAAATTATATGTACTGTAATGAAAAAGATTTTAGAGATTTGTAAAAAACTAAACTATAAAAAGATAAATAGTTTAATACATAATTGTTAAAAAATTAAGCTATTGCCACTATTTATTAAGTTTAATACATAAATAAATGCCCCATGTGCAAACAGCTGACCACATTACTTATACTGTGTTCCATTTTATATGATACTTTATATGTATTAAAAGGTAAATGCACATTACTTTTATTATATTATTTGTATTTCATTTTATAACTTCTACTTTGTTTTATTTATAGTACTGGACCATAATTAATGTAAAAACATAAAAAAAATGGGCTTGCGTCTAAATCAACTTACAATGTGGGGTGTTGGAACTGAATCAACTTATGACATGGTTGTTGTAACTCAAGCAGTGACTGCATTATAAACTGTTTGACTCTTTAGCACTAGTCTAAAGAGTCAAGCAGTACCATATTTTGTGTCTAAAAACCTTTCCTACAGACAAAGATAAGTATATACCCAGAAATATCTGAGAATTTCCTTCTATTTTCTACTTACTTTCAAATGCATACTGCATTATAAACCTTGTTAATCATTCAAAATCAACTTCAGTGACAGTCACAGGGCTTCCTAGCTTCTTATTCCCTTCCAGCTTTAGATTTTTCTAACTCAGAGCAGTACAGGTATTCCTCATTTAGTGAACTTTCATTTAATGCAGATATAATTTTCACTTTTGTGTGCTTTCCCTGCCAAAGAACTTATTATGAAAATCCCAATGTTTCATGCATCTCCATTTTTCTTTATATGTACCATGCAGATCAAAGATTGTAGCTACTTAATCTCAACTGAAGCTAAGTTAATTGTGAGATTAAATTCTAGATTGCACTCTGTCACTGTTTATATACTCATACAACATGAAAAAAAAATAAAAAGAATAATGGAATGTATATATATATATATTTATACATATATTCTGTTATATGTATAAATATATATGTTTTATTGTGGACCAGTGGGGTTGTGTGTATTCCTTGTGACTGTGGAATTTGTGATCATGTTATGAGTAGCTGAATGTATTAAAAATAAAAATGATATTGATAATCAAAATTGTGTGTTGCCTTTCCTTACGTAACTTCTATGCCAGCCTCACTGTGGATATCATGGAGTGAAAATTGCTTATTATGTTTCTCTTTGATATTCATGATTCATATTTAAAAAGAATTGATACCTGATTATGTCTTCAAAAAGATCATATTCTTCAGCTCATTGTGCTGGTGATAGGAAATGTATTAATTTAGAAGTGAACTTGCAGTGCTTAAGTACTTTGAAAAAGGTGATCATGTGATTATTATTGCTAATTCAAAATAAAGACGTGCAGCTAAGATGTAATCTCATTCCATCCTGGAGTCAGCTGTGAAATTGCAGCATTTAGGTAGTCTGACATGGAGATCTTGTTAATAATTTGGATTGAAGACCAAACACGATGAATCCTGTTAAGCACAACAATAATTCAAGACAAGGCCAAGAACTTCTTCAAAAATTTAAAAAGTGAGCCACAAAAATATACACTAGCCATTCTTTTAGGAACAAATACCGAAAGAGACTTTGAGGCTCAAGCTAGTCTAGTTTGAGGCTCAAGCTAGAGTATATCACAGAGAGAAAATCCAGGGACTCTTAAAGGATATAAGGAAACTTTTTTTTTTTTTTTTTTTTAAATATTTTTAAAGAATGGCTTACTCCTTACTTCTGCCTTGCTGTAGAAATGCTAGTATATCACAGAGAGAGAGAGAGAATTCAAGGATTCTTTTTTTGGAAGATTTTCAAAGAATAGTTTACTCCTTACTTCTGCCTTACTGTAGAAATATATTGCAAAAATAATAACATTGCACGCAAAGCAATGTTGCTTCTCAACAATGCTTTGTGTTGAGAAGTCCAATAACATTTGAGTTCAATTTTTCCAAAAAATACAACAGCCTCAATCCAACCAATCGGTTAAGGTGCAATCTACACATTTAGAGAAAATAATAGCCCATATTATCTGCATAACCAGTGCTGGCAAGTAAGCAGTTCTGAAGAATAGATCACTCATCAAATTACAACAAAGAAACTAGAATGAGCTTTCACTTTAAGTGATGAGGTTCAGTCAATCATTTAAGACATGGATCTCAGAGTAAACTGGACTTCATCTGTTTACAGATACTTAGATTAGTTGACCGAGTGTTACAGGGAAAAGCAGAAGTCCGGTACCGTGTAAAGTACATTGGATATATTTTTTTGTAACAAAAAAAAGTTCATTATTTGCACCAAGCATGAGCATGCCTTCAATAGACACACTGACGTGATGCATACATCCAATGAAAGTGATGAGGCTTCCTCCACTCCAACACAGATTCCCAATAAAACTACAAATTACAGTAAAACGTCAGTTATCCGTGGATCAATTATCTGTAGTACTCCATATGTACGTAGTTTTATTTTTAACAAACATTTAAAGAATGTTTATCTGTCCAAGTGGATTCTTAAAGTATACAGGAAATCGCTGTTGTCTCTCTCATTTTGCCACCTGGTAACTCATGTCAGATGTTTTTACACATGCAGATGTGAAGTCAAGTGTCTTGAAACACCTTTCTGGATTTCTAATGCCAAATAACATACAAATGTAACCTATTTGCATTTGTCTACTAAATAGCACGAAAGCTTGTTCTTGTGCTTGCTGCATGTTGTATGTAATATTTATCTCACATTTCAACCCCTAAAGATGTCAGGTAGATGAAAACAATTTGTTTTAACAATTGCAAAGACACTGGAAATTATTAAAAGACATGAAAAAGGTGAAAGTGTTTCAAAGCTTGCACACGAATTTGGAATTGGTCAGCAGACATTAAAACCAGCCCAATATAGATAAATTTGTTTCTAAATGTGACACATTTGCTTGTGCTTCACAAAGAAAATCACTCAAAGATGCTACAAATGAAAAACCTGTAATGATAAAGTGGTTTTTACAACAAAGAGCTGAAGGAACTCCAATATATTAAAAAAAAAACAGGCATGTAATAAGAGAGTTAGAGATAGAGAGTGAAAAGCTAGGGGCTGATAATGCAGGAGCAACTTTATTTTGTGATGAATTAGCTACAATTATTAAAGATCTTGTCCATCGCAAATTTACAAGGCAGACGAGACAGGACTTAATTGGCGAGCAATGCCCAGTCATACATTGGCATCTATACAAGAAAGAAATGCACAAGGATATAAAATTAGCAAAGACAGGATAATAATTTTATGTTGGGCAAATGCTTCAGGGGATGAAAAATTAAAATTAACCGTAGTGGGAAAAATCAAACTCTCCTAGAAGTTAAAAACACAGAATCTCCTAGAAGAAGGACATAACTAATATTCCAGCAGATTATTATAATCACCAATCTGCATGGATGACTAGGGATATATCTGAAAAGTGGTGGACAGATAAATTTGTTCCTCGTGTTAAAAAAAATTTGTCTCGTTAAGGTCTCCCCCACAAAGCAATTTTATTAGAATAATGCTCCATCCCATCCCCCATTGGAAAAACTATCTGCAGAAAATGGTGATATTGTCACTATTTATCTTCCACCCAACGTAACACCACTCATGCACACTCCACTCCCTCCCTGGTGCAACCGGGGAGGGGTTGGAGTGTGCATGAAATTATTGTATAGAAAGAAGAAAAGAATCCTCTTTTATTTTGGAAGTCAATAACAATTAAAGATGCTATCTATAACATTTATACTGCATGGGTGGAAGTTAAAAGCAAAACAATTATAAAATTGTTCAAAAAAATATTGCCTAATGTAATCGCTGAAAATAACTCAGAAGTGGGAGACTCAAATAACACTGTAAAAATCGTTTCTGATATTTTAAACTCAGTTCAAAATACTGAAGGATGTTGAAGACTTGGATGAGGCAAGTGTTAATCAATGGTTAAAAATAGAAAAAAATGAACCCCGCCATGAAAAAATGATGGCTTAATCCAAAGTATGCAAGAACCTACGGCAGGACCTGGCCAGGACGATGATGAGGAACTACAGCCAGCTTGCAAAGTAAGTTGTAATGAGGCCCTAACAGCTGCAGAGACATTACTTAAATTTGTGGAAAGTCAAGATGATGTAGATTATATAGAAATTTTACAAATTCATGGACACGTAAGAAAAATAACAGAAAAAAATAATGCTACAAAAAAACCAGACTTTCTATCAAAATGAATAAAATATTGTTCTTGTTATATACATGTAATATCTTATGTTTGTATGTGTTTTGGAAGTTATTTAAATAAAAACGTAATTTTGATTTACCGTGTTTTTTCAATTATCCGGGATCTAGCATCCCCGAATTACCACAGGTTTGGTTTGGTTTGGTTTTGATTTTATTGGTGCATTAGCTACTAAGGCTATAATGCGCAAAGACCAGGTCATATATAAAAAAATTTAAACTTTCAGTGACCTAATTAGTTAGGTCACTATGTCAAAATGTATAATAAATGTATAAAAGGTATAAAAGAAAAATGTAAATTTTATATACAAGCAAAATTGTTTATTGATTTTAAAAAGCTAAAAACAGCAGACACATTGTCATTGTCGGATAAAATCTGACTGAGTGTATACGGCTCAGTCAGATGATTAAAAGCGGTAAAACGGATATTGCTAAAATCTGGAAAATCAATTAAAATGTGTCTCATGGATAAAATTATGCCACAGGACTCACACATAGGAGGGTCATCAGCCCTCAGCAAAAACAAATGAGTCAAATGACTATGTCCTATGCGGGTCCGGGCAAGAACAACTTCCTCCTTACGATTCCTGCGCAGACTAGACTGCCACGGTTCAATTACAGGCTTTATTTGATATAATTTATTCGTAGTCTGTCTATTCCAAGAATCCTGCCATTGGGAGTATATCTTTTGATTTATTATTTGCCTGTAGTCTGTATAGGGGACTAACAGGCAGCGATTATTATTGGGAATTGCAATCCCAATCCTTAATCCCAATGTGACTGGGAATCCAGCAGAAGTGGATATCATATTCACGTTCGCAGAGGAAGTGAATCTTCTGCTGAATGCTAGACAGAACTGGATGAGAATTATATCTCACAGTTATTAAAGCCTGTAACACACTGAGAGTCGGAATATAAAATGAACCGTTGATATTTGCATTCACTAATGTGATCCAAGGCTAACTCTATAGCGTGCAGCTCTGCAGTAAATATACTGCATTCAGAGGGAATCTGCTCCGATGTAGTGCTGTCCGTAAAGACAGCAGCAGATCCCACATGTGATTCCGACTTCGAGCTGTCTGTGTAAACTGGCGCAAAGTTAGAATGTTCAGTTTGGTGTGCTGAATAAAGCTGCAGGTAGACAGACGATGGAGTGTCCGACTTTCCCCAATTTCTAAGGGACAAGTCACATGCCGGGACATGAGCATGCCAGGGTGGAAGGGGTTGCTTTGGTGTTTGGGCAACCTTGTCTACCTTGATATTAAGTTCTTTGAGTAGCTCTTGGATACGAATACCAAAAGGATGATTGGCAGTCTTACAGGTGTTGTACAAATTTTCCCATCATGGCTCAAAAACGGATAGCCACGTAGGATGGTCTGGCAGGGATTTCAGTTTTAAAACGTACTTGTACTTTAAAGATAACTGCTTACGTCGAAGCGATAACGGTGGTTCGTTTGCTTCGACGTATAGGCTCTGGACAGGAGATGTGCGATATGCTCCAGTAGCGATACGGAGGGCCTGATGATGGACAGGGTCCAGCCATCGAAGGACACTGTCTCTGGCTGAGGAATATACCTGGGACCCATAATCTAATTTGGATCGCACAAGTGCATGGTAAAGCCATAGAAGGGTGCATCTGTCTGCTCCTCAAGATGTAGAGGAGAGTGAGCGGAGAATATTAAGCCCCCGTGTGCACTTTGTGCGGAGTTGACGGATGTGATCCAGAAAGGTCAGTTTTTTTATCGAATATGAGTCCCAAGAATTTTGTGTCCACTACTACTGGAATAGCATTTTGTCCGAGCCTTAATTCAGGTTCAGGATGAAGATTATGCTTACGACAAAAGTGTACGCAAACGGTCTTTACCGGCGAGAACCTGAAGCCATTAGCAAGTGCCCAGGAGTTGAGGCGATCAATGGCTTTCTGCAGTTGTCTTTCAATAACCCTCATGTTGCATGACTGACAAAATATGCTGAAGTCATCAACATAGAGGGCACTGTTTAGAGTTGGAGGAAGTTGTTCTGTGATTGAATTTATTTTGATGGTGAAAAGCGTGACACTCAATACCGATCCTTGTGGTACGCCCTCCTCTTGGGTGAAGGGACGAGAGAGTGAGGATCCCACACGAACTTGGAAAGATCGATTGGCTAAAAAGTTTTGAATAAAAAAAGGGAGATGCCCTCTTAGGCCTAGGCTATGCAAATCTTTTAAGATGCCAAAATCTCCAAGTTGTGTCATACGCTTTCTCCATGTCAAAGAACACTGACACCAAGTGTTCGCGTTTTAAGAAAGCATCCCGGATGGATGTTTCCAGTCTAATAAGATGGTCCAAAGTGGACCGGTTCCTTCGGAAGCCACACTGGATGTTCGAGAGAAGGTCATTTGATTCTAAGTACCATATTAAATGAGAATTAACCATTCTCTCCAGGATTTTGCACAGACAGCTAGTCAGAGCAATAGGACAATAATTGGTAGTGACTTTTGGATCCTTTCCTGGCTTAGCAAAGGCAAGAACGATTGCCTTGCGCAGGAATCCGGAAATTGCCCTTCAATAAAGATTCTGTTATATAGAAAGAGCAGATAATCCGTAGATTTTGGTGAAAGATGTTTAATCATTTCATAATGGATACCATCTGGTCCAACAGCACTTGCTTTGGAAAGAGTGAGGGCTCTTTTCAGTTCCTGCATAGTGAATGCCCCGTTGTAGGGATAGATGCTCTTAGACTTAAAATTAAGTGCCTGTTTTTCGAGTTTATGTTTCAGGACCGGCAACTCTGGGGAATACGAAGATGTTGCAGAGATGTTAGAGAATGTTTCCCCAAGAGAAATGGCTATTGCAGTTGGATCTGCAATAGTGCATCCTTTATAATCTAGGATTGAAGAAGGGTGGGATGTATATTTTCCCTTCATTTTCCGGATTTTATCCCAGACTACGTTAGAATTGGTAGCCTGGTTAATAGATGATGTAAAACAGATCCACGATTCCTTTTGACTCTGACAGCGGATATAGCGTGCTTTGGCTCGTGCACGTTTAAAGGCTATAAGGTTGTTCGTGGTAGGATATCGACAGAATATCCCCCACGCTTTGTTTTGAGCCTTTTTTGCTACTGTGCATTGAGAATTCCACAAAGGTTTGGGAAATGGTGGAAACCGGGCAGATGTTTTTGGAACAGCATTCGCAGCTGCTTGGATGATAATTTCTGTGATGTACGTTACTGCGTCATTAATAGACTCTTGACTGACAGTGCTGAGATCAAAATTTGCCTGATGTTGGAAGGCAGACCAGTCAGCCTGATCAATCTTCCACCGTGGTAACCTGGAAGGAAGACATGGTCTCCCACTGTGTAACGAGGTTATCACAGGGAAGTGATCACTTCCGTATGGATTCTCCTCCACTTCCCAAGTGAGTGAAGGGAGTAGAGAAGGGGAGCAGATAGAGAGATCAATGGCAGAAAAAGTACAGGTAGCCATGTGGAAGAAGGTGTTTGTTCCAATATTTAGAAGGGAAAGGTCATTGTCATTTAGCATACACTCTATGACTTGTCCCCTTCCATTGATGTTAGCACTACCCCACAGGGTGTTATATCCATTAAAATCCCCGAGAAGTAAGAAAGGGGGAGGCAACTGCGTTACAAGATCATCAAGGTCTTCCTGGGAGATGTCAGTCCCAGGTGGCAAATAAATAGAGAACACAGTTAATAAAAATCCCACTGAAAGGCGAATTGCAACAGCCTCTATGCTGGGTGTAACTAGCAAGTGTTGAACTGGGGTCTGGTTGCCCACAAGGATAGCCACTCCTCCATGAGCAGGACCATCCGCAATTCTATCCTTTCGAAAAAAAATGTGATATTATGCATGGTGGGATCATCATTTGCTTTTAGATAAGTCTCCTGCAAGCAAAAGCAAACTGGCTCGTGCTTTTGCAGGAGGGCCTTGATATCATCAGTATTTCGTCGGAATCCACGACAATTCCATTGTAGGAATTTAGCCATTATTTTGACTTGGTGGGTCCATCAGGCGGCTTCCGAGGTGCTGAGGGCTTTATTTTGTCAGTCTTGGATTTATCTTTTTTGGGGAAGAAAGGACGCTGTACGGTGTCCATTTCTTCCTCCGCAAAGAGTTCCAAGACTGATTCATCCGGTACCTCCTTGTTCTCTACATCCATTGTTTCTGGTATCATGGATGACTCTTCTGAAGTTTTCGGCTTTTCTTTACCACTTGGTTTTGGTAGTGGTGGAGCACTAGGAGGTACGGATATAGGAGTGGCAACTGATTGTGTTTTTTTGGTGGGCTTTTGTGAACTCAATAAATAGCTTTAATCGGGGGTGAATGACTCTCTTGGTGGTATAGTCATCTCAGTTTGTGTCCCGATAGTGCGCTTTGCAGAAACCTTCTGAGCATATGAAGGTTTCCCGCTATTTATTGGTTGGATACGTTTTCTGGACTCTGGGTAGGAGATATTCAGCTCTGTTTTCAGTTTTTGTATTTCTTTTTCATCCTTACACCGCTGGCATGCTGTAGAGTAGGCGGGGTGCTCTCCTTGGCAATTGACACAGATCGGTTTTGGAGCCGAACAATCCTTGCTCTCGTGGTCTTTAACACCACATCGAGCACAGGCATGACAAGATGTTTGTGAGTGGCCGTATTTTTGGCATCTAAAACACCGCAGTGGTTTGGGATATAAATCCTCTCTGGACAGTTTAGATAGCCTGCCTTGATGGAACTTGGAGGCCGTGGGGTGTTAAACGTGAGTATAAGAACTCGGGTAGGGACGAGATTCCCATCCTTGCGCATCGATATTCTCTTAACAGCTGTCACTCCTTGGTCTTTTAATTCAGAGCAGATCTCTTCTTCAGAAACACGAAGAAGGTCCCACTCTGAAATTACACCTCTTGAAGAGTTCAAAGTTTTGTGGGGGGTTACGATGATAGGTATTCCCCCTATTGATGTGGCATTCAGGATTTTTTCCACCTGTTTGACATTTGTAGCTTCGACCAAAAGGTTGCCAGAACGCAGTCTTTTTAGAGATTTAGGTGAACCTGCCAACCCCTCTAATCCTTTCTGGATAAAGAAGGGTGACATCTTTCCAATTGACTGCTCTCCGGTGGAATGGAGAATGAGGAAAAGCGGTGTCACTGATGGTGGTTGTGTTTCCTCAGTCCTGGCTCTTTTTGCAGAGGTGTTTTCTGCGTCATGATCTCAATTAGGTAGGGGCCTTGTTGGGGGCCCCAGAAGAAATAGGATTTAAATTACTCATAGGAGTAAAGTAAAAATTTCTGATGCCCTAAGTACCTCACCCACCACGGAGCCCTACGAGGGGACGCCCACTCGTGAACTAGCAGGTACTGCATACACGAATGGGATGCCAAGTTAGCTTAGAGGCACCATACCCACGATACTAATAAGTCTTTATCCCGTCCCAGGACCAAAGGGAGGGAAACTTATTGGAACGCAGTTGACCCTAGCAGTAAGAACCACCCGCCGATTGATCCCAGTCGAGCCGGTCCGGGACCACCCGTCTTGTCGAAGCAGGGGCCGTCTTGTCGAAGCAGGGGCCAAAGTGGTGTATTAAGGCTGGGCCCCTCAACCACCAGGATCCCCTTTTCCGAAATCCACGGTCGCGGCGCACGGCTGCACACGCCGGATTCCACAGATGTAACCCTGGAACCAAGGTAATGGGCGTTAGATCCCAGTGATGCTAATCTGGAAAACCAGCAGCATCACTGGGAGGTCCCCTCACCACGTACAGGTGCCCACGTCGAGGAGATTACCACAGGTAATCGATGTTTTACTGTAATGCCTTAGCAGCTGAACTACAGATGAAAAACATTAAACTGACAACTTTTTATGATAATATACATGAAAAGGATTAAGTAGGGAGTGCATCTTATCATTATTATAAGTATTCTCATTGAAAAGAAATTTTTATTTCACGTGGCAATTTTCTGGAATCAACTTATATATCTGGAATCAATAGTTTTTCAACTAATGTGCTAAATGAGGAATACCTCTATTATATACATTTACTATACTTCTGTTCATTCATCATTAACTGGGCTTTAGAAGTTTTCTAAAATAGATTTTATTTTTGTTTTGTTAAATACTTTGCATCCAGTCATTCCTGGCCTATAACAACTATGTATCACATGAACTCTTCTATTTATGCTACCATATGCCATACATTCCTTTAAGTTGATAAAGGGGCACTCTGTGTTGATAGGAGAGAACAATGCAATTTTGAAAAGGCTTTTGCAAACTTAATTTGTTACTAACTTGTCAATAAAATAATGATGTCAAATTCTGTGAACTTTAACATGTGCAAACATAATTAACTTATACCTACTTATTGTCAGGAATTAACCAATGCAACACCTCCTCTCTGTTTAGTGTCCCATCTCTGTCAAGATCGTAGTCATTATCAAAGCGATCTTTTTCAACTACAAAGTGTTCAGTATTTGGAACTGGAGCTTTACCATGAGAATCGGCTAGAAATTCATTAAGATCCAGATATCCATCATTATTCTTATCTCGTTTCTTCATAGTTTGCTCATACAGGACCTATAAAGAATATCAGGGTTTGATTTATATCCAATATGAAGAAATGTTTGATGGGGGGGATGGGAAATGAAATTTGACCCAGAAATCTTTTTTATTTTAAATCTTAAGACAGCAAAATAAAATTACAATCACTTTAAGGTACTCTCTCTTCTTCAGAGACAGCAAAATAAAATTACAATCACTTTAAGGTACTCTCTCTTCTTCAGAAGCATTTGTTTCGGCATTCTGAGTTTTCATATTCCACTTTCCAAGCAATCTTGTAGTTCATTTCAAACATGAACGACAAAGCCACCTTACATTTTTTTACTTGTCATCTAAATGATCTTTCAGTAGCACAAATGGAAGCCATAGTTGACAAATTAGGTCTATAAGAAGGAACACACCACCTAAGATCAGCCATATGTGGTCAGGCATTGTTGTGGAGAAAACAAATGTCACTGGACAGAAGATATGGTTTCTTCTTTCTTGGAGGAGCTAGTTCCACAAACTGTTTTAGGGATTACAGTAGTAATTTTTAAAATGACAACAGAAATAATAATAACATACATATATATTATGTATATAATATATATATAATAACACAGTAATAATATGCATTAATTGTTGTAGCCTTGTTCTAGAAAAGCAACATGAATAATGCCTTTGACATCCAAAAACAATGTTTGCCGAGGCCACGCTCTTGATTAAATATTTTTGGTAAAGGTGTATGTGCACGATTCCATTACATATTGGAACATTTTCTTTTGAAGGTAAAGTGACAGATCCAAGTCTTACATGTGTTGCTATGGTTCAAAACGTTATTCGCTTCCATTCATTCAGGACCAATCAAATGTGAACCTACATCATCTTTTGTTTTGGCCATGCAGATGTTCTGGCACCCACAGTGCACTGACTTATCTGTAACAACTTGGGATTCAGTAGAGTTAAGTAGGTGCCTCTGTAGCCAGGTGGGAAGGAGCAGCAGTGCATAGCACACGCTTCTTGATTAGACTGGGGTTCAAGCCCATGACCACCAAATACGGAGGATGCGGAAAGGTCAGGGAATGACCACCGCATATTCCCGGAGCAATATGGCCTTAGTTGCTACTCCTAAAAACCAAATAACAACAACAACAGAGTTAAGTTTTAAATTCACCCATTGTTATTTGTCTATTACAATGTATGAGTTCATCAACCAGTGCAAATTGTCACAGTACTGATTGCAGTTCGCCGACCGGGCTAGTCAGGTAGGTAAAGTGCCTACCTGGCAACCCAAAGGTCACGGGTTCGATTCCCGCTTTGGGCTTGGATCACAGTAAAATGCAAAAAAACTTTGGGAGGTGCATTATGGCCATAGAAGCTGATGTGCCAACAACTAACAAGGAAAAAAAAAAAAAAAAAAAAAAAGATTGCAGTTCCTTGCCTAAATTTGTGTACTTTGTTCTTCACATTCATAATGATTTGGATCATTTCAAAACTAAAGGATAAAACATTTAATATTCCACACTGTGCTGCAAACATCTGATGAATTAGATTCTTTCACACCTTACCTTGGAGGGAAAATTAACAATAATGCATTGTTCTACCGAATTAGTAACATGTGCAGGCACCATCTTGGTTTGTAATGACATGGGATACAATTACAACCAAAGGATTGCCATTTTATAAGCTTACATTATAACAATAATTTAAACAGTTTTAACAAACTGCATAAATTATTATTTTTTTTAAAAGTCCAGGCCACTTTTGAATTCCCCACTCCTTTGCATAAGTCAATTTTTAAAAATTAAGGAAAAATTTCCACGCACCAAAATTTCAAGAGGACTATCAGAAATCATACTTGGCATTTATTACCCTATTTTCCAGCAAAAACTCACATACTTATCATTTAGCCAGCACTGAAGTTAAACAGATCAGCTAAAAAATGTGCAAAATGTGAAATGTTTGCGAACCTTTCTAGAACAAGACATGACCTAGCCAAGTTATTGTTATTTGGTTTTTAGGAGCATTAGCAACTAAGGCCATATTGCTCCGGGAATATGCAGCGGTCATTCCCTGACCTTTCCGCATCCTTCGTATTTGGTGGTCACGGGCTCGAACCCCTGTCTAATCAAGAAGCGTGTGCTACGCACTGCTGCTCCTACCCACCTGACTACGGAGGCACCATCTAGCCAAGGAGGGAAATTAGGCATCAACTCAGCATTCTGATGGATGTATACGAGAGTGTGAGGTGTAGTGTAGATGCCCTTGAAGAAATTAATATGAGGGGCCCATCAAGCTCTCAGCTGCTCATCTCAATGCCAGAGCTCAATCCTGTGCATCAGGAAACACAGCGGCAATCTCCAAGGCAGAATGTTCTGATCCCACAGGAGCTAGTTATTGTCAGTGACTCTACTGTCAGGGAGATGGGGAATATATTATGCAAAAAGAATAGGTGGAACAGGACCAGGGTATGTGTCTGTGTTGATGACGTAGAGCACATATCTTTTAAGAGCACAAAAGGTGACGTTGTTGTACATATTGGCACTAATGACCTTAAGAGTAAGAGATCTGCAGTTTTACTTAACAAGTACAGGCCAATGTTAAAGAAAAAAAAAGTTGCAAGTTAGGGTTAAATTTGAAGTGTCTGTAATTCTGCCCAGACACGATTGGCTGTGAAATCTTTAGGAATATTGCCACAGCTGAAAAAAAGTAATGGGCATTCAGAAATTTCAGATCCTCCTAAAGCCAATTACAAGTGTTGTACAGCGCTCCCTAAAGTAGCATCAAACATGCAACTGCTATACGACCATAGCTGTAATTAGCAAGAGTAGTTTAGTGGTCTGTTATGAAGTTAACTGTTTGTTTGTTATTTGGTTTTTAGGAGTATTAGCAACTAAGGCCATATTGCTCCAGGGATATGCGGTGGTCATTCCCTGACCTTTCCACATCCTCCGTATTTGGTGTTCATGGGCTTGAACCCCGGTCTAATCAAGAAGCGTGTGCTACGCACTGCTGCTCCTGCCCACCTGGGTACGGAGGTGCCATGAAGTTAACTGAATCAGTGGCAGTGCTGGAAGAGAAATATTACTTTTTTTTTTGCATGGGCTGCAAGTATTAAACATCAAATAAAAACTGAAATAAAATATGGATGCTCTCTCTTTTTATTAGGTATGTAGAATTGCCTTAGATACTCAAGTACAAGACAACCTATCGTTTTTGGTTTTGGGAAGTCAGAAACTGTATTGATCTGTGTACAAGTTGACATTAGAAAATGCGTTTTTGAGGCATAGCCTATGCTCTCCGATTTTGTATATTTTGGCATGAGGAAATGGGTGAGGAGTGCAAAAATATTTGTTCCAAAGCCTTTTTTTAAAGTAAATGAATGGAATATTTAATTGCAGAATCTATAAAGAGTTATGACCTCTACAAGATTAACTACTTGCAGTTTAAAGCCAGTTTCATATGACACTTTTTTTGATTTATTTAATCCATTCTTCCACTTTTCATGAATGAATTAAACTAATTTACATGATTACAGCACTACAACTGCATTTACAAATAAAACAATACTCTAATATTAATTTTCAACTATTGTGCAACAACAAATTGAAGGTTTAGTGTCAAACAACATTAACTACAAAATTGCATTTTTATTTTGAGACAACTTTAGTTTTACTTTATACAAATAACAATGCATATTATGTCATAGAACTGTATCTCTTTAGTACTTTATAAGTTAGCTTAGGCTGTAAGTACATTTTCAGTAAACCAAGAAAATCAACTACAAAATGATTTTGAGGTTAATGTTGTTTGACACTAAACCCTTGAAATGTAGGCAATATAAAAGTTGAGGAATGTAAGCATATTACCTGGGTTTGTTCTACAAAATACTGCACAGCAAAAATTAGTAGTGACTAGATTTGCAATAATCTGTGTGCACCACACTCACTCTATAAAGAACTGAAAAAAAGATGTATTTTTCCCATTAACATTAAAAAATTATTTTAAACATGACTTTATTAACATAAATTTTTCTCCATACGTAGAAATAGAAACTTGATATGGCTGTATACAGAGTGTCTCAAAAATATTGGTACGAACGTTTAGGGGAGGTAGGTAACATCTAAAGGAATGTGAATCGCATAGGAACCCATAACCGGAAACGTCACCGTAAGTCGGTACACGGCGCTGTTCATCAGTTTGCAAGAGGGAAAATTTCTGGTTTACTCATTCAAGCAATAGTCGCTGCACGAAGAGCATACGTCGATATACAAACTGTGAGCTGGCAGACATGTACCTAGTGTATGGATTAGCAGAGGGCCCACACAGTGTGCGCCCCCATGTGGCACAACATTGCTTCACAATAAATGTGTGGGCAGGTATGGTCAGTGACTACTTAGTCGGCCCATACCTGTTACCATCCTGCATGAACTCTGCTAAATATCGGATCTTTCTTGAACAAGTTCTACCAGGGTTACTTGACGATGTTCCAGCGAATGTGAGACGCAACATTTGGTTTCAACATGACGGGGCGCCTGCCCATTATGAAAGGTGTGTTCGTGACCATTTGAACAGGCATTTTGGGCGTCGATGGATTGGCCGTGGTGGACCCATTGCCTGGCCCCCACACTCACCTGATTTATCGAGCCTTGATTTATTTCTGTGGGGGGGTGGGCCCTCAAATCTATCGTGTATGAATCACCTGTGGAAACGGATCTCGTGGCGAGACTCGTCTGCGCTGCTGCTACTGTCAAAGAAACTCCAGGTGTGTTCGACCATGTCCGCCAATCCATGCTGTGTTGGTGTCACGCATGCATCGCGTCTCATGGTGGAACCTTCGAGCATCTGTTGTAACATCATGAAATGCATCCATCTCGTACTCCATTGTTAATATTATGTCAAATAAATGTTTGCCACTAATTACTGTCTTGTGTCATTTCTGCTTCTTGTGCCCTTGCTACTACTTTCCTGTGACATTTCCGATTATGGGTTCCTATGCGATTCACATTCCTTTAGATGTTACCTACCTCCCCTAAACGTTTGTACCAATATTTTTGAGACACCCTGTATAAGGCAATCCCCATACTTTTTCATTTTGAAAACATCAAAATTTCTCAACTTCCCTCGAGTATTTCAGTATAAATAAAAACACAGTTCTGTTTTAATTTACAGGTCATATACATCGAACTACATGACTATCAAATAAGAGTGAGATCTGCAGATTTATTTAACTAGTACAGGTCAATGCTGGAAAAAAAAACGAGAGTTAGGGTTAAATTTGAAGTGTCTGCAATTCTGCCCAGGCACGATAGGAGGAAGTTCAATCAATTTGGCCGTGGAGGACTGTCCAAGGCTCATGGGGTAGAATTTTTTTTCAGCGTGGTCTGTGCTTGCTAACAGGAAACACTGCTTCTACAGGGATGGGATACACTTAAATAGAACTGGTGCAGGAATATTTGCTAATGCTATCGAGGCAGTAATAGGTAGGTCGGAAAACTACTAGATGGGGGGGGGATTCACAGATTAAAAGATTAACGGTAGCCACAGACAGAGGAGAAAGTGATTCTTGCACTGTTTCTATTGTAATGAGCAGCAGCCTAGAGAGCAAGAGCTGCTAGGAGTCATCATGGAACAAGTAAATACATGGGCTGTGTTAGGGTGACTAAGAACAAGTGCATGTATACTTGCATGTACACTAATGCTAGACGTATAGTAAATAAAATTGATAAATTTGAAGTGCTGATCAAGACATCAAAGACAGATACTGTTGGTATATCAGAGACATGGTGTCACAGATTTAAGCAGTGCAGAATTGGAATTTGGAGAGTACAAAGTGTATATGGCACTGTCCAGAAGGGAGGAGGGGGTTATGCTGTTAGTTAAGAAACACACAAAATTTAAGGAAGTGCATCCAGTTGACAGGGATGGACAGTGCAATGTTGAGTCTGTTTTGTGTGACAAACACAGGGAAGGGGAAAATGAGAGAAATATGTTATAGGCTTAATGATTCTGATGCCTACAATGAACAGTTGTGCAGAGAAATAGAATGGGCCAGTAAATCAGAATGTCTTGTAATGGGGGATTTTAACTTTCCAGATACTGACTGGAACTTGCGTTGGTCTCTCGCACGCTAGCAAGATTTTTGTGGATTTATTGGAGGATTGTTTTGATTATCAGCAGTGATTATTCATGCATTAAGAATTTGCAGATAAAGGATCCAATAGGTGCCAGTGAACTGATGTGGGATTTACTTTAAGATGTAACTACCATCAAGGGTAAAGGGAAGGGTTTTTGTTTAGGTGACAACAGTGGTCTCAGAGAGTTTTTAAATTCTATACAGTGGGATCAACTGATAATGTTACAAATTGTTAATTCTAAACGGGAAGCCTTCAGGGACTTAACCTTGGAGGTTACTAGGCTTTTCATACCAACTAAGAAATACTGTTCAAGGTTTAGGCCTAAATGGATGTCAGATGAATTAATGAGACTCATGGTAGAAAAGAAAAATGCATGAGATGCATATAAATTATCAGGCGACACAGAAGACTATGGCATATATAAGCAAGTCTGTAATCAAGTCACAAAGGAGGTAAGGCAGGCGAAGGCAGATTACGAGAAATCTTTGGAAAAGTACGCAAAGAAAAACAGCAAAGAGTTCTTTACTTATGTAAACTCTAGAAGGAAGGGGATGAATCAGATTGGTCCACTTAACAGATGGCTCGACTATTGATGAATCTGCTGAAGTACTGATAACTGGACGTTCATCCGACATCCATTTAGGCCTAAACCTTGAACAGTATTTCTTAGTTGGTATGAAAAACTTCAGTAGTTCTTAGTTGGTATGAAAAACTGATAAACTGAATGAGTATTTTGCATCTACATTCACACGAGGAATTAATCAAGGAGGGGAATGCCAGAAGTTTATCAAACACTAACAGGGAGATAAACTAAATGAATATTTTGCATCGATATTCACACATGAGTTATTCAGCGAGGGGAATGCCAGAGGTGTATTAAACTCTGATAGTAAACTAGAGAATCTTGTAATAACTGAGAGTAAAGTGGAGGAGAAATTGTTGAAGATAACCTCATACAGTCGAGGCTGAACTCACTACGCTGAGTCGCCAAACAACAGCTGCTCCACACCACCGACCCACAACTGGTAAAAAGATACATCGTATCAATCCTTTACCCGACAATACTGTATGCTTCAGAGATATGGGCCTCGGCCGCCGAATCCAACATCAAAAGAATATTCTCTGCTGAATTCTGGCTTCTAAAATGGGCCAACAGCAAACTCCACCTTCCCCCAGCTCTCAGATCAACGCAGTTAGCAGAAGCTCTTCAACTACGCAGGCTCCGGTCCTACATCGCAGAAAGAAGGCTGCTGTTCACCATCAAGATGGCCACCGGTAAAATTACAGAGCCGAACTTCTGGGATCACTGCTCTTGGCGCATTCCTCCCCCTTATCTCCGGTCTTCAGCACAGCTGCTAGCAAACCGTAACCGGCTAGTACTAACCGACAGATTCCTGCCAAAGCAAATGCTGCCCTCACTGCAAGCCATCGACGAGGACCTCCAAGAAGTGGTCAATAATAAAAAATACAGGAAGGGTATCCTCGTCGAACTGAAAATGTAAAACTGTGCCTTGCTAATAATCTGATTTATCTTTTTTTCTCATGTGTATCTCTTTTGTAAATATGTTTTGTTAACCCCTGGCACCACCATGCCGTGACGGGACTAATTGTATGTCTATCACTGCTGCAATTAAAGATTCTATTCAGTATATAAAATACAAGAAAGGCACCTGGGGTGAATGGGATCTATCCAGTTATATTAAAGGAGGCAGCAAGGGAAGTAAGCAAACCCTTAGCCATAATTATGAGAGCTTCCTTGGACTCAGGGGAAGTACCCATGGACTGGAGATGTGCAAATGTGACCCCAATTCACAAAGGAGGATCAAAGGGCGACACAAGTAATTATAGACCTGTTAGTTTAACTTCTGTTCCTGGAAAATTAATGGAGGCACTGGTTAAAGAAGCACTGCAGGATCATCTAGACAAGTCTTCAGTTATAGCTCAGACATGCATGGGTTTGTTAAGGAGAAGTCTTGTCTGACCAATTTGGATACTATGATGTGGTCACAAAGGAACTGGATGCAAAGAATAATTTTGATATCATATATTTGGATCTTAGAAAGGCTTTTGATACTGTTGCACATGGAAGACTGCTGCACAAATTGGAGCAGTGTGGCATTGGAGGCAAATTGCTGCTATGGATAAAGGGGTGGTTGAGGGGGAGAAGACAGAGAGTGGTAATCAATGGACACTGCTCATCGTGGACTAATGTTATCAGTGGAGTCCCTCAGGGTTCAGTATTGGGTCCATTATTGTTTCCTGTATTTATAAATGATATTGATGATGGTATATCAGGCTTAATGTCCAAGTTTGCAGACAATACAAAGGTCAGCAGGATTGTTAATGACACTAATGACAGTATGCTGCTGCAACAGGATCTATAAGTTCAGCAGATAGGCTGAGAGGTGGCAACTGAAGTTTAACATTGACAAATGTAAAGTACTGCATATGGGAAACAAAATACAGGGATGCGGAAAGGTCAAGGAATGACCGCATATCTCTGGAGCAATATGGCCTTAGTTGCTAATGCTCCTAAAAACCAAATAAAAAACAAACAACAGCATATGGGAAGCAGTAATCCCTGAGTAGCATATCAACTGTGTGATACTACACTCACAGTTGTAGAGAATGAAAAGGACCTGGGGTAATTGTGCAGGCAGATATGAAGTTTTCTGAGCAGTGCAGATGGTCTGCAAGACAAGAGTGTCTTGTCATCATTGACAAGACACTCATAGTGTCTTGTCAATGATATACAGGAATTTTTCTAGTAGGAATGAGGAGGTGATTATCCCCTTGTATAGAGCAATGGTCAGGCCACACCTTGAGTACTGTATACAGGTCTGGAGGTCTCTGGAGGATGCAGAGCTGCTAGAACAAGTACGGAGAAGGGCAATAAGATTAGTGAATGGAACAAAGGGTTGCTCTTATGAAGAAAGGTTCAAGTTTTGCAAATTACACTGTCTGGAGACGGCACCTGCAAGGTGATCTGATTGAGGTGTATATAACCTTGAATGGTTTGAATCCTCTTGCTCAGAATAATCGCCTGAGAAGGCATAAATTGAAATGGAGGAAAGACAGTTGTAGGATAGATGTGCGGAAGTTTGCCTTTAGCCAGCGGGTGGTTGACTGCTGGAACAAACTTCCATCTGTCGCAGAAGTTGATACCTTAAATAGATTCAAGGCAGAACTAGACAATCATTTGGAGTGGGTGAAATGAGAAGGGTTTTTTTTGTTTTTTTTTTTTGGCCAATGCTATATAAGCTTGCTTTCTTGCATCATTTGCCTTTACTAATGCTAATACAATGAACAACTTGACACTATTTATCTTTCTAATAAATATTAAAAATATATACCTGGTGCATATGTTCAAATTCTTCAGGATGTGAAAATCCAGGATATTCCTTTTTATCCAAAATGCCATCTCCATTTAGGTCTGCAGCTTTAAATAACTGTTCATCACCCTTTGCCATCTATTAGTAAAAAATAAAATAATAATAATAAAAAGTATATAAAGAGTACAGTTATACTATTTGAAATATAATTGACAATTATTATAATTAAAAATGTAACAAAATAATTTTTCTGGTAAAATAACTAAATACTTTTACAATAACATAAAATTAGCACACTGTAGTTATTATGAAATATGCAGACTTCATATTGTAATTTAACTTTTCAGTAAAAATTCTAATAAATCCCTATTTTTTTGCTATGAATTTAAATATGCCATCATTTCATTTTACTATTACTACCTGCAGAACTGTGGTTTCTGGTGTTTTGATCTTGTAGTCATCTTGGCAAGAAGATAATATCCTGCAAGTCACTCTCATATGTTTCCAGTTCTTGATTGCTTCTCAGTGTTGTTGTTGTCACCTAAGGTGTAATGGGCTATTAAATTTACCTATGTACACTATTTCTTGACTATTAATATTATAACCAAAGTTCAATTATAACCATTTAGAAACTGATTTTAAATAGTTTACGAAGACTGTCCTTAATGGAAGGGAGTGATGCAAGCCATTCACGCTTCAGGCATTTTTGAATTCAAGCACAGTTTAAGGTCTATTTTATCATTCTTAAATTATTCACTATAAATCATTAAAAAAAAAAGCATTTTTTTTGTGGTAATCCCACATGAAAAAGTATTAGTACAAGAGCATCTAACTTTTGTAGGCCAGGGGCCAAAGCAGATAAACTGCTGAAAGTTGCACATCACATGGATTGTTTCAGCAAGCAGGTCACAAGACCAGTTACCACTAATTATGCATTTTTTGAAATAGAATTTAATTTTTGTTATCTACATTTGCATTTACAGTTTTTTTTTTTTTTTTATACATTTAATAATTAATTGAGAATACCCAAACATTATTACATAAAACTAACAAGCATTCATATTACATGGTTATAATAATTCTGCTAAATTCTGAGGAAGATACATAAAACATGAGAAACAATATAGAAAAATCAATATTACTAAAAATGAACGTTTTCAAGTCAACGTGAAACTATATTTTGATATGCTAGTTTTAAATTCGAGGTACAAATAACACTTGAAGGCTGCCTACATGGCCATGGGCTGCACAATATAAAGGAATGGTCTGCATGCAGCCTATAGGCTGAAGGTTGAAAAGACAAAAGATATCTGTTGACACTGGACCCAAATTTCTGCAGAGCGTAACTTTCAGGAAATACATATGTAGGTTGTTCAGAATTAGAAGGGATAAATGAAGAAGAAAAGTTAATTCTGTTCTGTGAGTGAATGTTGACTAGTTAAAGCATGCATCAGACTAGTTTGAAAGAGAGAAGTGGAATTGAAGATGCCAATTCAGAACAACAGAACCCATGGAAATATCTTGCAGCAGAAACTGAACAACTGAGTGACAGAAAGAGTTTGTATGAGATAGGTTATTAATTATCCTGACTGTCCTCTTTTGGATAGAGTCTAGGAACTTAAGAGGGATTTTGGGGGCACCCACTCCAGACGTGAGAACAATATTACATAGGCGGAGTGGATTTGAGATCTATACTGGATCAATAGCTGTTTGGAAGAAAATTAACATCAAAATAAACTTCAATAATTTCACTCTTGTATACATAGTCAAAATCATTACAAAGTACACAATTTTAAATTATTTCTTATCTTTATTGCAAACATAATTGAATGGTACAAAAAATGTGCACAAGTGTTATAGTTTTTCCTGCACCAAGTAGAGGGCTAAGAAATTGGTTGTAGGTATTTGAGATGTTGAGATTATTTGTGCAAAGCAGGGTTTTTCTCAAGGTGGAATCAGGAAGAAAAGACTGACAGAAAGAACAGAACCTTGGAGAATACCAGCACTAAATGATTAGATGAAAATCTAAAAGACAGAGATCCATCTAATATCACCTATCACCTGTCTAATATCACTAATAAGCGATCAAAGAAGAAACTGGCTACCCAATTTCAAAAAAAAGAAAAAAGAAAACTATAACTACAAAATGGAACTTGTTGAAAAGTCTTTTATGTCATAAATGATCAAAGACTTAGAAATGGCAGCAGCAATAGCTTGAGTTTCATCGAATGTTTCCATTTCATATGTATAAAAATGAGTGATATAACCCATAATATCACTGATTTACCCTAACAGAATCCATATGGGTAATTATTGTTCAGACAGTAAGTTCAGCTAGCGTATAAGTTGACAGTTAATGGATTTCTCCATTAATTTCTTTTGAAAACAGTTGAGATAAGTACAGTGGGATGATAACAGTGGCCAACATTATATTCATATATTTTGAAAATAACTCCTAAAATTTCATGTTGCATCACACCATAATTTCTTTATATTAGCATTAGCATTACTAGAGGCATTTGAGGCAAGAAAGCAAGCTTATGCAGCATCAGCCAAAAAAAAAAAAAAAAAACCCACATACATCCACTATACCCCTCTGTTCATTCGAAATACCTGTCCAGCTGAGCCTTAAACTTATTTAGGCTATAAACTTCCAAGACAAGGGATGGATGTCTGTTCCACCAACCAACCACCCGCTGGCTAAAGGCAAATTTCCGCACGTCTATCCTACATCTGTCTTTCCTCAATTTGAATTTATGCCCTCTCAGGTGATTATTCTGAGCAAGAGGAAGAATCCCATCAGCATTGAGCATGCTCAAACCATTCAAGGCTTTTTACACCTCTATCAGATCACCTCGCTGGTGCCTAGTCTCCAGACACTGTAATTTGCAAAACTTAAGCCTTTCTTCGTAAGAGCACCCCTTTGTTCCATTCACTAATCTTGTTGCCCTTCTCTGTACTCGTTCCAGCAGCTCTACACCCTTCTTGAAATGAGGCCTCCAGACCTGTATACAGTACTCTAGGTGTGGCCTGACCATTGCCTTATACAAGGGAATGATCACCACCTTATCCCTGCTAGAAAAATTCCTATAAAACATTGACAATACACCATGAGCTACTCTTGCAGCCCGTCTGCACTGCTCAGAGAACTATACAGGTTTTTGTTTTTGTGGTTACAGGAGGTATGACAAGGATCTGTTATATTACCAGCAAAACGTTTTGTGTGTTCACAGGGGAGAGCTAACATGTTCAACTGTGTCTGTTTGCTTTCCACCTCTCTTTCAGTAACAGTTGTAATGCGAGTATGTGTACAGTTTATTTGTGTATCTATTGCATATATATACAATAGATACACAGATAAACTCAGTACAATAGATAAACACAAACTCGGCAGAAACTGTCAGGGTGACACAGACACTTCTGAAGCAATGCAAGTGTCTGAGTCACTCTGACAGTTTCTGCTAAGTGTGGATGGTTTACAACAAAAACTCAGAGGAAGAAAATCTACAGTATAACTAAATGTGCATATTTAGTTATACTGTAGTATAACTAAATATGTTTTTAGTTATACTGTAGTATAACTAAAAACAATTACTTTGGTTGCAAGATTGGTGATCGGACAAAATTTGGGATACACATATGCGCTGTATTACCTGCATCAGAAATCTAAGAATCTGGCTAACTGGGAAAATTAAAAGTATGCCTTCTGATATTCCTATGGTGTGGCAAGAACTGCACCACCGCACCGACAGTTGCTATCTCTGCATGACAAAAATATAGGAATGTTCAGGAAAACGTAAGCACAGCATTAAATATCCTAACCTATCATCTTCAATAACACCTATTCCACATAATGAAGACCTGCTGATATCAAATCTCCCCAAAATCATGGGATTCAGGCAGCAGCAGTGAAGATAGTGAGGATTCTTGTGTTGCAGACTTTGCTGGAGTGTCTACTTTAAGATTTGGGATACCAACCAGAAAATTATAATGTGCCACACTTAACTAAGCAAGAACTTAGTAGTAGTGGTGGCATGTGATGCAAGAAAGCAAGTGTATGAGTTTATGCAGCATCAGCCAATAAAAAAAAAAATAAAAAAAATCGCACTATTCCCTCCAAATGCCTGTCCAGTTCCTCCTTAAATTTATTTCACCTATCAACTTCCACAATGACAGATGGAATTTTGTTCCAGCAATTAACCATCCACTGGCTAAAGGCAAATTTCTGCTAATCTATTCTACATCTGGCATGGTGCCGTGAAGGGTATTGTATGGTCGTGGTACCTGCGTGTACCGGTGAACTGTACAATAAAGATCTGTCTTTTCTTAATTTGAATTTATGCCCCCTTAGGTTCACAATCTGAACAAGTGGAAGGATCCCATCAGAATTCAGCGTGCTCAACCCATTCAAGGCCTTAAACACCACAATCAGATCACTGCACAGGTGCCTAGTCAATTTGCAGAAATTAAGCCTCTCTTTGTAAGCGATTTCCTTCATTTCCTTCACCAATCTTGTTACCCTTCTCTGTACACGCTCAAGCAAATCTACATCCTTCTAAAAAAGGGGCCGCCAGACCTGTACGCAGTACTCAAGGCATGGCCTGACCATTGCCTTATACAGTATATATCATTGACAAAACCCCATGACCTGCCCTGGCAGCCTGTCTGCATTCTCAGAAAACTTCATATCTGACTGCACAATTACTCCCAGGTCTTTTTCATTTTCTACCACCTTAAGTGTAGTACCACACAGTTGGTACGTTTCTCTGGGGTTACTTCTACCCATATGCAGTACTTTGCATTTGTCAAGGTTAAACTTCAGTTGCCACTTCTTAGCCCATCTGCCCAAATTATCTAGATCCTGTTGCAGTAGCACACTGCCATTATTGTCATTAACAACCCTGCCAACCTTTGTATCATCTGCAAACTTTGACACTAAGCCTGATATACCTTCATCAATATCATTGATAAATATACAAAACAACAGAGGACCCAACACCAAACCCTGTGGGACTCCACTAATAACATTAGTCCATGAAGAGCAACACCCATTAATTACCATCTCTGTCTTCTCCCACTCAACCATCCTTTTATCCATTGTAGCAACTTACCCTTAATACCATTCTGCTCCAATTTGTACAATAGTCTTTCATGCGCAACAGTGTCAAAAGCTTTCCTGAAATCCAAATATATGATATCAAAATTATTTTTTGCATCCAGTTCCTTTGAAACCACATCATAATATCCTATCAAATTTGTCAGACAAGACTTTCCCTTAATAAACCCATGCTGTATCTGAATTATTGCTGCAGTCTTGTCTAGATGATCCTGCAATGCATCTTTAACGACTCCATAATTTTACCTGGAACAGAAGTTAAACTAACTGGTCTGTAATTACTCCTGTCACCCTTCGATCCCCTTTTGTGAATTGGGGATACATTTGCACATCTCCAGTCCATGGAGACCTCCCCTGAGTCTACGGATGCTCTCATAATTATGGCTAAGGGTTTGCTTAGTTGCTTTGCCACCTCCTCTAATATAACTGGATAGATCCCATCCACCCCAGGTGCCTTTCTTATGTTTAACTTCAACAATTTCTCCTCCACTTTGCTCTCAGTTATTACAAAATCATTAAGCACCCTGCTACAATTTGATAACCTTCTGCCATTTTCAAACCTTAATAACTCCTCATGTGTGAATGTAGATGCAAAATACTCATTCAGTTTGTTTGCTATCTGAGCAGGATCATCAACAGTCGAACCATCGATATCAAGTGGACCAATCAGATTCATCCCCTTCCTTTAAGAGTTTATATAAGAAAAGAAATCCTTGCTGTTTTTCTTAGCATCTTTGCCAAAGATTTCTCGTAATCTGCCTTCGCCTGCCTAACCTCCTTTGTGACCTGATTACAGACTAGCTTATAGCTGAGTCACTTGTTAATTTATATGCATCCAGTGCATTTTTCTTCTCTGTCACGAGTCTCATTATTTCATTTGATAACCATTTAGGCCTAAACCTTGAACAATATTTCTTAATAGGTATGAAACTTTTAGTAGCATCCACGATTAATTCCTTGAATGCTTCACATTTAGAATTTACTGTTGGTAACATCGTCAGTTGATCCCACTGTACAGAATTTAAAAACTGTCTGAGACTCACCTTTACGGAAGCAAACTGTACTCACCTTTACGGAAGCAAAAACCCTTTCCTTTACCCCTGATGGTTTGTTTGTTGTTTGTTTGTTATTTGGTTTTTAGGAGCATTAGCAACTAAGGCCATATTGCTCCGGGAATATGTGGTGGTCATTCCCTGAACTTTCCGCATCCTCCGTATTTGGTGGTGACGGGCTCGAACCCCAGTCTAATCAAGAAGCGTGTGCAATGCACTGCTGCTCCTTCCCACCTGGCTACGGGGCGCCATCCACTGATGGTAATTATATCTTTAAGTAAATCCCACATCAGTACACTGTGATCACTGCCACCCAGTGGTTCCTTTATCTGCAAATTCTTAATACAAGAATGATCACTGCTGATAACCAGATCAAGAGTATTACCTCTCTGGTTGTCTCTCGAACATGCAGCTGCAAAAAACAATCATCCAATAAATCCACAAAAGTCTTACTAGTGTGTGAGTGACCAACCCACAAGTTCCAGTCAATATCTGGGAAGTTAAAATACCCCATTATAAGATTCTGATTTACTAGCCCACTCTATTTCTCTGTACAATTGTTCATTGTACTCATTCAAGTCATTAGGCCTATAACACACTCCTATTCTTATTTTTGCTTTCACAAAAATAAGAGTAGGAGTGTGTTACAAAAATACAAATGATCCACACCAAGATAATAAAGCTTAGTCTTAAGTCCAACTTACAAACAAATACCATTATCTACAGTTACACTTATGTTGCTAATATAATTTTAAATTGTACAGCGTCACTTGAACAGGAAATTCCAATGTGCATTTAAAAATTTGATACCTCATCAAGACAGCTGTTTTGAAGTTTACTGGCTCTACATAATGCATCCCAATCTTACAAATTTATTTACACTTTTTATCAAATGAAATCATCATTCACTCACTATAAAGCCAAAAATCCCTTCTTCAGGGATTAGGCCTTTGTTATCAGATTAGAGATATGAGTAAATAAAAAGCAGGCTGACCTCATCAAGGAATGCCTACACTGAAAATACTGCCTATCAAATGGCTTTATAATTCATTCTAGCAAAAGAACTAAACTAAACTAAAATCCAAGCACTGTACATAAAAGTATTGCTAATTCTTATTTGAACTAACTGCTTTTTTTTTTTTAACTGATGGGCAATAATTATGTTTTGAATTCGGTAATAAAATATTTTTGAAGAGCTGACTGAATTATTCAAAGATATTTGGGAATATGTGCTGGTAAATATTAGAAGATAATAAATACCACTATTATCAGTTTAGTATTTGTTTTAGACAACTACTTTTAATCTTAACATACTGTACATGGGTTACACAACTTGAATTATTATAAGATTTTAACTTTATACTGGTGATGAGGACACTAATGGGGAGCTAAATGCCCTACTTAAATTTATATACAGAAAACAGGGGGAAAGTATCAAGGGCACAAGTATATATGTGATTTCTAAACGAAATATACATTTTTGTCACTTTGAACGTGTTCAACACATTCACAACAGAATGTGAATGAATCACAACGCATTCATATGCCAAAAACTACTTGCTTTTCCTTTTGAAGTTCTAATTCCACAGCAAAATATTCATTATTAGTAGTATGAAGTGTTTTTTTTTTTTCTCTCTCTTCTTTTCTTTCTGTTATTTTAATATCAATTTGGAAATTTTCTTTGGAATGTTATCAACGTATTGTTTTTTTAACCTACCAACAAAAAATATAATAGTGCATATTTTGTTTTGAACACTTAATTGTAAGTTTTTGAAAATCAACACTTACATATGCATAACAACACAAACAATACAAAAATTTAAAAAAAAAATGAATAGATAACAATTATACCTGTACTTCAACTATTCATACATTTAATAAAAATTACGAAATAACATACTGTATTTCCCCATGTATAAGATGCACCTAAATTTTAGGGCCCGAAATTTGAAAAAAAAAAAAAAAAAAATGTATTACCAGTACATAAAGTTATTGAACTCCCCAAGTTTTATTCATCATAAAATTCATACAACTCCTCATCACTGTCAAAACTCCCATCCATTAGCTTGTCCTCATTTGTGTCTGATGATGAATCACTGTCTTCATATATTGCCTCGTCCTCAGTTCCATCTATGGCATTTGAAATGCCACACTTCTTAAATGATCTCACACCTGTGCCACGAGTGGGCATCTTGTGCACACATCGTTAGTTCCCTAGGAGGACTTTACGTCATCTCCTTGTACTGTCGTCTGGGGGGGTGGACATCCTCCCATACATCCAATACACAAAGTGATAACAAAACAAGAGAGAAAATATATATAAACTGGAGCTCCCACCGCTTCAGGGAACACATCACGGTCCCAAAGTGCTTCCGGTGCTGCCGATTTGGCCACACCACCCACACGTGCGTCCAGCAGGAGCTTACCTGTGGGCACTGTGCTGAGAAGGGGCACAACTACGCAAGCTGCCCAAATAAAGAAAGAGACCCAGCCTGTGCAAACTGCAAGTGGCAAAAACTTTCCCACAAACATTCAGTCAGAGATAACAAATGCCCAGTATATATTAAAGCAAGAAGTGCCCAACAATTAAGAATTCATTATGGGGACTCTGCCTAAAAGTTATAACACCACTTGCATTAAATTCCTCCAACTCAACGCTCAATGAGCAATTGCCGTAGCGAGACAGATAAGGCAAAAGGCCGAAGAAGAAAACCTAGATATCCTCCTGCTGCAAGAACCCTACACCTGCGCTGGGGCTGTCCGGGGGTACCCACTCAGCTATAAGATTGTTCAGGTGGATGGAGCAACCCCATGGGCTGCTGTCGTAAGAAACCCGAACATAACCGTCACCAGGATCTCACACCTGTGCCATGGGTGGGCATCTTGTGCACACATTGTTAGTTCCCTAGGAGAACTTTACGTCATCTCCTTGTACTGTCGTCTGGGGGCGGACATCCTCCCATACATCCAATATTTGCACAAAGTGCAAACTGAACTAACAGGAGCTAAGATCCTCATATCAGCCGACCTGAACGGTCATTCACCTCTATGGCACAGCGAGACCCAGGAGCATAGAGGCTCTATAAACGGACAGCAGATGGAGGAGTTCCTAGCCAACAGCAGCTTTGTCGTCATCAATCGTGCCAACAATCTTCCCACATTTAGTTCAACACTCTGGGAGGCCACCCTAGATGCAACCATGGCCACTAGGTGACTAGCTGGTCACCTCAACGATTGGATGGTGCAAGAAGATTGGACTACTTCCGACCATAGGTCCATCACCTTCACCATGCATAGGTCACTCCAAATCCAGATAAACAGCTAAAAGCAGGAAAGATATGCTATCAATAAAGCAGACTGGAGTAAATTCAAAGAGGCGATCATCAGAAATGCACACAACCTGTCATCCAACCAGCTCCAGAAACAGACCCCTGACCAACATCAACACGCTGTAACCAATGCCATAGTCAATGCAGCTAATCAATCAATTAGGAGGAGGACCTCCCCAACCGGGAGCTGTCCCGTGGTGGTCGCAAGAGCTCGACCAGCTTAGAAAAGCAATGAACGAGAAGAGACGCGCCTTTCAAAGAGCCAAACGGACCTGGCCACCCCCTGAGACGGATACTCTCAGGCAACAGTACAGGGAGGCCAGGAACACCTATACTGCGAGGATCAGGCAGCAGAAAAAGCTGTCCTGGGAGCATCTGGTCTCTACTGTCGGCAACTCTGATCCCTGGAGCATTATCTACCGGATAACCACAAACAAGCTGCCTGAGGGGGGGGGAGGTAACCCCTTCCACCATAACACCACAAGGTATCATGACCAACAACTGGCATTACACAGTTAATAACATACTAGATGCCACTTTCAAAACAATTGAAGGCAACAACACTCCTGAACAGCAACTGCTATGCCAGGCCAATGAAGTATACAAATCCCCCAGAACGGAGGAGCCTTTTACCCACCCAAAACTACAAACTGCTATAAGCAAGATAAGAAATAGGAAAACTCCAGGGCTAGATATGCTTGAGCCAAAGCTGGTTAGGAAAGTGGCTGAATACACTCCAGACCTACTCCTGGACCTTTACAACCACTGTCTCTATTCAGGCTGTTTTCCTCTCGACTGGAAAGTAGCAAACATCAAATTGATCCTAAAAAATCCATCCAAACCACAGCATAAACCAGACTCCTATCAACCAATTGCCCTACTGTCTGTGCTCAGCAAAGTACTGGAGCAGCTGCTCAGACAGAGGATTGAAGTGCACTATACCACTGCTAGCTTAACAGCCAACAAACAATTTGGATTTAAGCCAGGAAATTCCACCGTCGACGCACAGGAATCCATCCTTAACATGGCAGAAAGCTGTCGACAAAAATACTTTCTCCTCATCTCTATTGACTTTGTGGGGGCGTTCGACACCCTTTGGTGGCCGAGCGTCCTCGCAAGACTCAGCGCTGCCCAACTGCAGACAAACCTCTATGATTGCGTAAGAAGCTATTTGACCAATCGACGGGTCCTGGTACAGGACCCCTATTGCAAGCGACAAATACACCGGGGATGCCCGCAGGGGTCTGTCTTAGGACCTCTCCTGTGAAACTATGTACTGGACAAGTTCCTCTCCCTCGACTTAGGGGGCGTACAGGTATTGGCATATGCAGACGACCTGTCCCTAACCCTTACTGCAGATTCAAGAGCCCAACTAGAAACTCTCGCAAATGCAGCAGTAACCACACTGCGAGAATGGACGGAAAGGCATCAACTCACCATATCGGCCACCAAGACCAAATCCATCTTACTTAAGGGCTACCTAACCCCAACTAGACCGCCGAAAATAAGAATCAACAATAGAACAATTCAGCTAGCCACAGAACTAAAGTATCTGGGTGTTATCCTGGACCGTAATCATTCTTTCACCCCCCACACCTAAAATATATACAAGCTAAGATGAAAAAATATGCTGGCATGCTTGCGAGAGTCACATGTCGTGACTGGGGCCTAAAAAGGTGCACCCTTGCGATCCTTTATAAAGCAGCCATTATTCCAGCAATCACATACGCCTCCGATGTCTGGTTCCACAAAGCCTCAACAGTGGTAAACCGCAGACGACTGGATATTATACATAGACCCATCCTAGTGACCTTCACCCGAGCATGCAAGACAGTCTCTACCCATGCACTACAAGTGATCACGGGTGCTCTCCCTCTTGATCTTGAGGTGACTCGCACCGGCATGCTTCAGCAACTCAGACGCAGCAAAGCCACAACATTCCAGGACCACACCACGGACCTGGCAAATAATTGTAAAGCTAAGAAGTACAGGCAGCAAACCTACTTAACATCAATATGGCAACAACGCTGGACGTGTCTGACAAAGGAGACATCACCCGAAGGTTCCTCCCAAACTTGCAACGAGTATACCCAAAATATCCCACATGGCTCTGCCCTGGTCTCCATGTCACCTACCTTCTCACTGGACATGGAGCCATCCGCTATAAGCTTAACCTCTTTGGACTAACAGATAACCCAGCATGTGCATGTGGCTCCCTTGAAACCTGGGACTACCTGCTGCACGAGTGTGAGTTGTATGAAGATCTTCAGGGTAACTTCATCACACGAGGAAGTTACCCTGAATCCTAAAAACTTCAATCCTAAAAACCAAGAGCACTACCTACTGGAAGACGAGGCAACCTACAATGCCCTCACTAACTTTGCACAGTGCTTATTTGCAAGACGACAGACTCTACCTGTGCCACCAAACCCAGAACAACCAGAATAAAACAGCATACATACATACATACTGAAACTGAATATTGATCCATGGACAGGACATTGATCCCATGAGAGAACTGAACCAACAAATGACAATCTGCATGGACCGCCACCAAAACCCTGCTGACTGTCCAGATTTCCTACTTGCCGATCTATGGACGGAGTCACCAACAAACTCGCTGAACAACCTCGTTGGGTTCCCGGATGGCACAACCCTGTTGCCTTGGCACCTGGCCTGCAGCCTCTTGCATCCATGCCCTATTGGCGATCTGGGCCAGTCCCCTTGAGTGGCATACTATTTTTCCCTTTCCCTGCATGGGAAGGGGAGGAGATGGTTTTGCTGTCTCCTCCCCCTTCTTCCCTCTGGTGGGGCATGGGCATTCTCCACTGTAAACTGGAGTTGCCTTCCCTTTCGGCTCCATATTTCTATCTATCTCCCCCCAGTCTTCAGCCTTCTCCCCACTCTATCTGACAGCAACGTGAACACGCCCCACACAATCTAAAGTCACCAATCTAAATTAATTTTGCCGAACATTCTAGACTTCTCCCTAGCGCTTCCCGCAACGTGTATGCGATCATTTTTTTTTTTTTTTTTTTTTTTTAAGGTCCTAGCCACTGAAATCTCAGGAAATTAGGTGGCAGGACCTGCCAGAGTGAACTATATACTAGTGGGTACCTGATCTGCCTCCACGGGGCGAAAGTGGGGCAACATCAGGCCTCAATAGGGGTCTGGCGGCTAAATGACCACATGAACAACGGTACAAGGCATCACACACATATACAAAGTCCATACACTTTTAAATCTCTGGCTTTTCCAGTCAACTGGTTCACCCACAATGTAAACTATGCGGAGATGGGGGAAACCCCTGGTGCCGTTTGACCCTAAAAACACTTTACACTTTACTTCTTAAATGACTTGACAATTATCTCAATCTTGATATTATCCCAGGATCTTTTCACCCAGGTACAAACTTCTCCTATAGTTGGTTTCTTCACTCTTCCTGCCGGTGTCAAATTGTCTCCAGAAGACTTCATCCATTGGTTCCATTTGTCTCTCATGGCAGCTTTGAAGGGTTTGTTAATGCTGACATCAGGTGGTTGGAGCTCGGATGTCAAGCCTCCAGGTATGACGTCAAGTTTTGTTTTTTGCTCTGCAGCAATCTTCTTTGTTTTTTGTTATGTGTGCCCTGAACTGATCAAGCACCAATAGGGCAGGTTTGTGTAAGAGCCCACCTGGTCTCCTGCTCCAAACTTTCTCAAACTAGATCTTCATTCCATTCTGATCCATCCAACCCTTGTCATGAATGTGGACAATCACTCCTCGAGGAATGTCTTCTTTTGGCATTGTTTTACGTTTGGAAATCAGCATAGGAGACAGCTTAGTTCTGTCGGCACAACAAGCTTGAACAACTGTATAATGGCTTTTTTCATGTCCACTTGTCTTCACAGTTACAGTTTTCACCCCTTCTTATCAACAGTTCTGTTACTTGGGACATCAAATTGAAGGGGGACTTTGTTCATATTTGCAATCTGTCCCAACTCAAACTGATGTGTCTTCTGACATTGAATGACAAAACGATGAAATTCAAGGACCTTCTGCTCATAGCTTTCAGGCATCTTTTGGGTAAGTCTGGTGCGTGTACGCATGCTTAGTCCATTCCGTTTCATGAACCTGAAGCACCAATTGTGTCCTCCTTTGAAATCAGTAACTTCTTTTTCATCAGCAATTCTTCTTGCCTCATGCTGAACCATCTTTGTGGACACAGGAATTCCAATTGCCCTTTGCTCTTCAATCCATATCTTCAATTACCTCTCTAAATCAGGCCATTTTTGCTGACTTGCCTCTCAAGGCCTTCTTCTGCAGTGGCGTTTTCAATAGGGTTTCTTCTTCCTGTAGCCAGTCTCGGATTGTTTTCTCAATCGGAGGAGGACCAAACTTACATTCAGCAGCATGATTTCCATTCACTTTTAATTTGAATTCAGCACTGTACGAAAATCTTTTCTGAGCCATTTCTGGGCAGAACGTGGCAAAACGTGACCTAATATATCGGTAACAAGTGCGAAAAAATGAGTGCAAAGACAACAAACGCGAAAAAGCGGGAAATGCAAGAAAAAAAATCTACAACCACTGTATAAGACGCACCCAGTTTTTAGACCCCAAATTTTTCGAAAGAGGGTACGTCTTATACACAGGGAAATACGGTACTTTTGATAACCTTAAACATACATAAATGTCGCTATATTCTTCCTCAACAGCATCAGAGACACTTAGGTTTCAGTGGCGCCTCCGTAGCCAGGTGGGAAGGAGCAGCAGTACGTAGTACACGCTTCTTGATTAGACCGGGGTTCGAGCCCGTCACCACCAAATACGGAGGATGCGGAAAGGTCAGGGAATGACCACCGCATATTCCCGGAGCAATATGGCCTTAGTTGCTAATGCTCCTAAAAAAAAAAAAAAAAAAAACCAAACCAAACCAAACTTAGGTTTCACTAAATTACCAAGTTAAACACAGATTGCCAAACAACACAAAGAATGCAACAAAGCAACTTCTCTGACTCTAGGTTACAACAGTGGAAGCTACTTGAAGCAGCAACTAAAATTACAGTATATCAAAAACATCACAAAGTGCTTTCAAAATATTTTGTTATGGAAGGTGGTAAATGTTTCTGTAAGGATATTAGTGGTCTTTGGAATGAACTGAGCACTGAGCAATGAATGACATTAGGATTGTGTTACAAAATTAAGTTTAAAAGCAGTTTTGCTGCACAATGGAAATGCATTCTCATCAGTTCTTCTACTCCATGCTGTTGGAGTAAATGCATTACCCACTAGTCTATAGGGAGGTTGGACAAAATACTGTTGTTTTCTATGTTTGTGGAACAGTTGTGCAACAGCAAAGCATTGTATTGTGAAATAGTGGGAATAGAGGGAGGTTATTATTGTTATTTGGTTTTTTTAGGAGCATTAGCAACTAAGGCCATATTGCTCCGGGGATATGCGGTGGTCATTTCCTGACCTTTCCACGTCCTCCGTATTTGGTGGTGACGGGCTCGAACCCCGGTCTAATCAAGAAGCGTGTGCTACGCACTGCTGCTCCTTCCCACCTGGCTATGGAGGCGCCTACAGAGGGAGGAATTTTACCACAGAGAAGTAATATAAAACATGTTCCACTGATTCAACAAAAAACGGTTCTTTTCCATCTTTGCATATAAAGTTTGGATTAATAAAGAATTTTGTTAGTGCTTTGGATAAAGGAAGGAAGGATATTCTGCTATTTAAGGTGTTTTTCCAGTTTACCAATTTTGTTAAATTGGAAAACAAAACACTTATTTTGTTTTTCCAATTTACTTATTTGAGGCTTTCATTGAGTCTCACATAAACTATTCAAAGATAGTGTATTAGCATTAGTAGAGGCATATGATGCAAGAAAGCAAGCTTATGCAGCATCAGCCAAAAAAAAAAAAAAAACACTCCCATTTCACCCCTCTGTTTGTTCGAAATACCTGTCCAGCTGAGCTTTAAATTTATTTAGGCTATCAACTTCCACAACAAAGGATGGAAGTCTCTTCCACCAACTACCCACTGGCTAAAGGTAAATTTCTACACATCTAGGAAGAATCCCATTGGCACTGAGCATGCTCAAACCATTCAAGGCTTTATACACCTCTATCAGATATCAGTGGATTTGAAACAAAACCACAGGCCTCCAAACTAGCAGCCTGGTGACTGTATAAAGCAGTTGTGCAATCATTTCTTGGAAAAAGGAAAGAACATATTTATGAATCTCTAGTGTCAAGTTTACAATGTGATAAAAATATGAGCTGCTGAATGTCTCTGAAAATTTTTTTCTTTATTCTCATCACAGTTTTTGTAATATGATGGGAAAGTACTAAATCACTGGGATACCCCTATGATGGGAGATTACTGCTGCTTTTTTAAGAGGGGAAAGTAAAATTGACTATAAGATACAGGCTAACTCAGCCATGATTAAAGAGGCATTTATAAATTTCTCTGGTTGAAGACAGTACTTAAACACACACACACACACACACACACACACACACACACACACACACACACACACACACTACTGTGACAGACTTTCTTCTGGATATGAAAAGCCAGGGCTTGCTTCCTGCAAAGCAAATGCTGATGAAATGATATTCAGGTTCCATTTGTAATTCAACTGGATCAAATTATGGTGAAGTATGGTTGTTCTGTAACAAACAAACCTACTTGCACGATGATAGGACTATTATTAACCCTGGGTATAATCCCATGCGCAGCACAGGGCCTGAAACTCTGCACTCAGTATACAGGAGGTGACCACCCAGGCGTGAATCAACATAAACAGGGGACAAGGGTTGTGGTGTGGTATCCACATCACACAGAGGAATGTCACCCCTCTTGGTCATCAGACAATACTAGATGGTATTGTCTGGTGACTCAGATGAGATTACTCCTGAATGATGAGAGCAATCTCATCAATTCAGAGACAATAACCACCACTTGGCTTACTGAAGGCTTGAAGTGGAACATTAATGTTTATTCTCCGCTCTGGCTACCTGCATCTCATCGATCATAGAATATAAGTGATGTCTTTTGAGGTTATGATGGGCATCATAGCAGGATCCAATATTCCTTATATTTTGAGGGCACAGCTCAAACAGTATTCTAGGCTGACTGCTAGATAGTCCACTGAAACAAACCTAATGTAACTCTCTAGGAGGCATCAAATCAACTAGTGTATAATCTTGCTGCACCTACTTTGTCAGCCAATAACTGGAGGGAGTCCAAGTGGTGAGTATGCAGGAGGCACTGTCAAGGACTGGGTATATTTTTGCTATACATACACCATATCCAAATATTATGCATAAATAGTCAAACAAACAAAACAAACTTACTTTGGATCTTAAAAAGATCTAAATCTCCAAAAACTTCCTCATTCATTTCACAAATATACAGGGTCTCAGTTCCAATCACAATGATGTCCACTTCCACCTACAGTCTGCCAAGTCCGACTTACTTTTACTGACGAAATCCTGATTGTTGGATGGTGCCCACATCCATCAGAATGCTGAGTTGATGCCTAATTTCCCTCCTTGGCTAGATGGTGCCTCCGTAGCCAGGTGGGTAGGAGCAGCAGTGCATAGCACACGCTTCTTGATTAGACCGGGGTTCGATCCCGTGCCCACCAAATACGGAGGATGCAGAAAAGTCAGGAAATGACCACCGCATATCCCCGGAGCAATATGGCCTTAGTTGCTAATGCTCCTAAAAACCAAATAACAAACAAAAAACAAAACAACCTGATTGTTGGTTGCTTCAACTACCCAATCTCAATTGCCCTAATTATTCAATCGATGATTTCTTCTGTTTTATAGGTGGTACTTGTTCATATATATTCTCTGATACTGTTTGTCAAAAAGTAACTAATTTGAAATCTCCTCTGGCTTAAAATCTTTACTCCATTCTGTCAAATGCATCTGTTGCATTTAATATTCTTCCAATTCCACTAAATCAGAACTCTGACTTCCTTTTCTTGAAACTTTCTCCAATGTAACTTTCCTAACAGTGAAATAATTTTCCAAATGATGAAGGATCTGTTCAAGATAAAAATGTAGCATATTTTAATCAGCTTGTATCCAAATCTCCAGCATCATTTTCTGCCTACACTAAAGCTTGCAAAAATTGTAAAATGGTTATTAATCAATCCAAACTTAATTTTGAATAGGCTACAAGTAGAAAGATCACTTCTTGTTCAAACAGTAGTCAAGCATTCTGGTGTGCCAAAGTTATTGGTCGCATCTTCTGACCCTATATACTTCCACCTCTGTTAAAAACTAATGGCTCTATTGCATCTTCAGCTAAAGATAATGATGCCTTACTAGCAACCTACTTTTCTTCTAACAGGGGACAGGGGTAACTCTTATATTGACAACCTTTATAAACCACCTCCTACCATACCCAATACACTCCACTACCACATCCTACCATACCCAGTACACTCCATTATCATACCCAATACATGCCACTCAATGCCTCCCATGGTTTTCTGACAGTACGTTAGAAGAATTTGGAATAGTGACAAATGGGCCTGGAGTACTGGGGTCCATAGTTTAACAGATATTTATTTAAAGTATACCCAGTATAAAATAAAATAAAATAAAATATTTCCAGAAGCTTTCGGAACTCGTGTCCCTTTCTCAACTGATAAAATTTTTTTAAATACGCTACAAGCAAAGTGTGGCACGTTACTCATTCGTCATTGTTGTAGCACGGACGTGTGCTGCCTTGCGCCAGTGATCATCCATCAATAAAACGGTTGTCTCCAGGATTGGATGTATACGCATGCCTTTCTGGCGATTTAATGCCTTAGGGTTGTTCATTATGTTTAGTGACTCTAGCCATAGGCGGTGGCGAAAGTGTCGCGCGTGGTCCACTATCTCAAAGTCGCGCTTGGGGTCAAGATCGTGGTTGGTAGCCCAAAAATGTTCTGCAAGCGCGGACTGGTCAGTTTCGGCAAGCCGGATTGCTCTGTCGTGTTCCGTGAGGCGATCCTGGAGACGTCTCGATGTCTCACCCACGTAGCAACTGTTACAGGCCCTACAGGTGATACGGTACACTACATTGCTGCGTAAGACAGGTGTGACAGGGGTCTTCACACTGGAGACAAGTGAACGTAGGTTCCTACCTGGTAATTGTACACATTTTATGTTGTAACTTCTCAGGATCTTCGAGATACGTCCTGACACTCCTGGATAGTACGGAATGTAGGCGGATGATATGCCGACTTGCTTCGGAGGTCTTGGGTTGGAAGTAAGTTCTTGTGCCTGTAACAAGCATCTGTTTAGTACATGGGATGGATAACCGCATCTGGTTAAGTCCGCCTTCACACGGGAGATCTCGTTACGTCTAATTGTGTCGGTGCTGGAATGGCTCCAGGCCCTGGAGAACAGGGTGCGGGCAGTGCTATTGAGATGGCTTGGAGCGTGGCCGGACCCGTAGTTGGTGAATTGACCGCACCACATGGGTTTGCGGTATACTGAGGTCTCTAGATGTGGGCCTACGCGATGCACTAGCACGTCCAGAAACGGGAGCGAACCGTCCACCTCTGATTCTACGGTAAACTTGATGAAATTGGATAGAGAGTTGAGGTATTCTAGTAGTACCGTTTCAGAACCACGTGGTATTATGGTAAAAATATCGTCGACATATCTACACCACGTTGTAATAGGTGTAGGTGGGTTCTGGTGTATCTGTTTCTCCAGATCTTCCATGGCGATGTTAGCTACTACGGAACTGACAGGGGCACCCATAGCAGTGCCATGTACTTGTTTGTAGAGTGAGTCTTCAAAGGTGAAGATGCTGCTAGAGAGGCATAGGTTGAGGGCGGTACAGATGTCATCAGTGGATAGTGACGTCCTGGATTGGAGGCTTAAGTCGCTCTCAAGGAGCCTTCTGGCGCAGTGCACGGCCTGTTGGACGGGAATCGAGGTGAATAAAGAAACCACGTCAAATGATGCCATGACAGAGTTATCAGGGATTGAAATGTCCTTAATGGTGTTAATGAATTCACTGCTGTTTTTAACGGTGTGAGATGTATTACCTATAAGAGGCGAGAGGAGGCTCGCGATGTGTTTGGACAGTTCATACGTTGGGGCACTGCAGCAAGACACTATAGGTCTGAGAGGAATACCCGGTTTATGGATCTTTGGTAATCCGTAGAATTGTGGTAGTTGGCAGCCAGTAGCACGCAGAAGATGGTGAGTCGCGGTCGGGATCTTCTTATCTTTAAGCCATGCGTGGACAAGTTTATTAACATTTGCTTCCAGACGTTTCAAGACTTTAACGGGAGGATCAGGTAGAGGTTCATATACGTTAGGATCGAGTAATAGGGCCAAGGCTTTCTCTCGGTAGGCTGATCGGTCCAGCACAACAGTCCGGCGCCCTTTATGTTTTTGGGCTACCAACCACGATCTTGACCCCAAGCGCGACTTTGAGATAGTGGACCACGCGCGACACTTTCGCCACCGCCTATGGCTAGAGTCACTAAACATAATGAACAACCCTAAGGCATTAAATCGCCAGAAAGGCATGCGTATACATCCAATCCTGGAGACAACCGTTTTATTGATGGATGATCACTGGCGCAAGGCAGCACACGTCCGTGCTACAACAATGACGAATGAGTAACGTGCCACACTTTGCTTGTAGCGTATTTAAAAATTTTATCAGTTGAGAAAGGGACACGAGTTCCGAAAGCTTCTGGAAATATTTTATTTTATTTTATTTTATACTGGGTATACTTTAAATAAATATCTGTTAAACTATGGACCCCAGTACTCCAGGCCCATTTGTCACTATTCGATCACTTTATGGCCATAATACCTACAACGATTGTGCACAGTTGCAAAAGTGCTTCCTCTCAATAGCTCGCTACAGGCAACATTTACGCTTCGCCCACAGATGCAAAAGCAATCGAATTATACCTAAAGGGTTCCGATACAAAGCCCCGTTCCACAACTCTCATATGGATCGTGCCTGCTTTAACTTCAGCCTACGCACGTTAAATTTATGGATATCCCATCTCCACCGTGAAATCAGGAACGCTGACTACAACAAGTCCAGACTGTTACAACATATACAAGGTAAGGTCTCGCCTATTGTATTTACAAACCTTATACATACCATCTGCCATCGGGCTAGTCAGACCTCGGATACCTACCGTTTACGCCAACAGCGCAAGTTCATAAACTTGAGCATAGAAACTAACTCCTTAAAGACGAACACTCGTTCAGACGACACGACTTCTTTCGTCTTGAATCTAAGTAACAAACAACTGTCCAACGAGCAGCTGAGTGTTTTATCAAACGGTATGAAATTCGCCGTTATACCATCGAAACCTCCCATCACACAGCTCGCTATGGGCATAGAAGCCAGTATTACCAACCTTCCCGAAGAAACTGCCAACGAGATCCGATTCAAGACTGCCGCAGTCCTCCGCAACACTCGAAAAACGTGCTCAAACCTCAACCACCGCCAACGTGCCGCCCTGTCATCTATAAGAAAAGACAACTCCATCGTTGTACTTCCTGCGGATAAAGGGCGCCGGACTGTTGTGCTGGACCGATCAGCCTACCGAGAGAAAGCCTTGGCCCTATTACTCGATCCTAACGTATATGAACCTCTACCTGATCCTCCCGTTAAAGTCTTGAAACGTCTGGAAGCAAATGTTAATAAACTTGTCCACGCATGGCTTAAAGATAAGAAGATCCCGACCGCGACTCACCATCTTCTGCGTGCTACTGGCTGCCAACTACCACAATTCTACGGATTACCAAAGATCCATAAACCGGGTATTCCTCTCAGACCTATAGTGTCTTGCTGCAGTGCCCCAACGTATGAACTGTCCAAACACATCGCGAGCCTCCTCTCGCCTCTTATAGGTAATACATCTCACACCGTTAAAAACAGCAGTGAATTCATTAACACCATTAAGGACATTTCAATCCCTGATAACTCTGTCATGGCATCATTTGACGTGGTTTCTTTATTCACCTCGATTCCCGTCCAACAGGCCGTGCACTGCGCCAGAAGGCTCCTTGAGAGCGACTTAAGCCTCCAATCCAGGACGTCACTATCCACTGATGACATCTGTACCGCCCTCAACCTATGCCTCTCTAGCAGCATCTTCACCTTTGAAGACTCACTCTACAAACAAGTACATGGCACTGCTATGGGTGCCCCTGTCAGTTCCGTAGTAGCTAACATCGCCATGGAAGATCTGGAGAAACAGATACACCAGAACCCACCTACACCTATTACAACGTGGTGTAGATATGTCGACGATATTTTTACCATAATACCACGTGGTTCTGAAACGGTACTACTAGAATACCTCAACTCTCTATCCAATTTCATCAAGTTTACCGTAGAATCAGAGGTGGACGGTTCGCTCCCGTTTCTGGACGTGCTAGTGCATCGCGTAGGCCCACATCTAGAGACCTCAGTATACCGCAAACCCATGTGGTGCGGTCAATTCACCAACTACGGGTCCGGCCACGCTCCAAGCCATCTCAATAGCACTGCCCGCACCCTGTTCTCCAGGGCCTGGAGCCATTCCAGCACCGACACAATTAGACGTAACGAGATCTCCCGTGTGAAGGCGGACTTAACCAGATGCGGTTATCCATCCCATGTACTAAACAGATGCTTGTTACAGGCACAAGAACTTACTTCCAACCCAAGACCTCCGAAGCAAGTCGGCATATCATCCGCCTACATTCCGTACTATCCAGGAGTGTCAGGACGTATCTCGAAGATCCTGAGAAGTTACAACATAAAATGTGTACAATTACCAGGTAGGAACCTACGTTCACTTGTCTCCAGTGTGAAGACCCCTGTCACACCTGTCTTACGCAGCAATGTAGTGTACCGTATCACCTGTAGGGCCTGTAACAGTTGCTACGTGGGTGAGACATCGAGACGTCTCCAGGATCGCCTCACGGAACACGACAGAGCAATCCGGCTTGCCGAAACTGACCAGTCCGCGCTTGCAGAACATTTTTGGGCTACCAACCACGATCTTGACCCCAAGCGCGACTTTGAGATAGTGGACCACGCGCGACACTTTCGCCACCGCCTATGGCTAGAGTCACTAAACATAATGAACAACCCTAAGGCATTAAATCGCCAGAAAGGCATGCGTATACATCCAATCCTGGAGACAACCGTTTTATTGATGGATGATCACTGGCGCAAGGCAGCACACGTCCGTGCTACAACAATGACGAATGAGTAACGTGCCACACTTTGCTTGTAGCGTATTTAAAAATTTTATCAGTTGAGAAAGGGACACGAGTTCCGAAAGCTTCTGGAAATATTTTATTTTATTTTATTTTATACTGGGTATACTTTAAATAAATATCTGTTAAGAATTTGGAACTTTTTCCTGTTCTGTGTTGCCTCTTTACTTTCTTATTCCACCAGTATTCTTTCTTCTGTTTGGAAATTTCCTCATATCCAGCCAGTTTCTAAAAAGGGTGATAAATCCTTCCCATCCAATTATCGACCCATTACTGTTACCCTTTATTCTTTCCAAAGTAATGGAGCAATCTATCAACCACCAACCTTTAAACTATCTTGAAACATTACATCTGATCAATGATCACCAATATGGGTTCTATCAGTATAGATCCATTTGTGGCTTATGTTACTCATCTATAGAAAAGTTAAATGGAAAAGTTTGCCAAAACTCAAGCAGTTGCTCTTGTCATTCCTACAGCTTTTGATTCTGTTTGGCATATAGGTCTTCTTAACAAGCTTTCATCTTATGGACTGCAGACTGTTTTTCGCAATTGCATATCCAGTTTTCTCTCTGACCGCTCACCACAGGTGATGGTAGGTGGCTCCCTATGTTTTAACTTTTCTTTTCTCCCACTCTTTTCCTCTTGTATATTAATAACCTTCTTCCACTGACTGGAAATCCTATCTGTAGTTTTTCTGATAATGGCACACTACACTCCACCTTCCAGTTTAAGAAATCTTGTCCTGCACAAACAGCTTCAACTTCTCAAATATTCACCACTAATTTCTTAAATACCAATCTCCTGATTTCTCCAGTGGAGTGAAGAAAACTTCGTTAACTTCAATTCTTTTAAAACTCAGTCCTCTCTTATTTCAAGAAAAAAATCTACTACTCTTATGCTCATCTTTGACGGACATAGGAGCAGTAGATTTCTTTTTCAGTGTTACTTTTCTTCTAATCAACTAATCACTCATATAAATCTGAAATACACTCTACCATGGAATATTGTACCCACATCTGGGGGCAGTGCCCCCAATCTTCTCCCTCAAGCTTCCAGACTCCATTCAAAAGAGAGCAGTCAGATCCATCTTGTATAAAGTCTCTCCACTCTCTGTCTCATATAGTTCAGTTTCTGCTACATGCCTTTTCTGTAGCTACTTCTACAGGCACTGTTCTTCTGAACTGGCATCTTCCTCTGCATAAAAAAAACAAACTGGATTTTCTTTTTTTGGTGTTACTTTTCTTCTAAACACCTATTCACTCTGTTTAAATCTCAAATCCATTCTACCACAGAATACTGTTCCCACATCTGGGGGTAGTACATTATCATCCCAGATGTGGGAATGATATTCCATTACTCCATTCTAGCTTCCATTCAAAAGAGAGCAGTTAGGTTAATTAATGACCCAATTCTTACAAAGTCTTTCTACTTTGTTTCATAGACAGTTCAGTTTTTGCTGCATGCCTTTTCTATAGATACTTCCATGGCACTGCTCTGAATTGGCATCTGTAATTCCTCAATCTTTTTCAATGAAAGTCTGAACTACATGCCACAACCAGTTAGTATCCATTCACTGTCTAAACAGTGAAAAAAACTCATGGAACCAACTTTGCTAGTTCCTCATTTATCCCTTCTACTTGTTTTCTGAAATAACACACACACACACACACACACACACACACACACACACACACACACACACACACACACACACACACACACACACACACACACACACACACACACAATTATAATCTACAGAATTCAAGTCTCGGTAAGTACTATAAGTTTTAATATCTTTCATGTTTGGGGGTTTCATAGGGGGGAATGCAAAAAATAGACCTCTCCAAATGCCATACCATCACAGACGAATGAACAAATTACCTTTGTATAATTACTTCTAAAACTGAATTATTCAAATAAAAATAAAATGGGTTAAATAAAATTCCTTGCTCTTTATACTCACCTTCCTAAATAACAGTTTCAATCAGTACAAATTATTAAGGGAGTAAAAACAGCAGTTTCTATATGGGTACCTCATCAAAGGAACATGAGAGTGGTGTGTTGTTACCCAAGGTTTAAAAAGTTAAAATTTGGTGATCAGACTTCAAAAATCAGTTTTCAGGTTGGATGCCAACATGCTGGCATTTGTTAAACATGCCTCATTTATAACAGTGAAAATTTTGCCTTCCTTTATTTTACTATTCCCTCTCAGAGCCTCATAGACCTCAGTCAGGTTCCCTCTAAGGTGCCCAACTGCCAAGCTCTATATCTTTTTTTAGATGCAATCTGCATAACTGGACACTACTCCAAGCATAACCTTACAATTGCCTTTTTACAGTAGGATTATGACCTCTGTATCTCTACAAGCAAATGCTCAATAAAACAGACCTTCCCTGCTGCCTGTCTACACTGCTTGGGGAACTTCATATCGAACTGTATCATAACTTTCAAACTCTTTTCTTCCTTCCTCTGCTGGCTTTAACTCAACTCCTCCAAGTATATAATTTATTTTCCTCAAGTGAAAGACATTGAATTTTGCTACAGTAAAACATAACTGCCAGTTTTTTGACTATCTTTAAAAGCATATCCAAGGCTCTGATCATTAACTTCTCCCACTTTCACATAATCTTCAAATTTTGACATCATGTCCTCTATCCCTTTGTCAATGTGATTTATGAAAATCAAAAACAGTGGCTCCATCAGTTAAATCTTCCATAAGAAGGCATTTGCACTTGTTTGGCCCACTCCATCTGCATATAAAGGCTCTCATCATACCCACTTTCATTTTTCCTTTGATTCCAACTTATCTCACAACAGACAAATTGTATGCTGGCATGCATAAGTTCTGAATCCTGAAATGCTTTTGATAAAAACTATGACTCCACCCAAACTCTCCTATCTGCCTGTCTTTCCTAAATGCATTAGACATGTTGTAGTGAAACACGTTACCCACTAAGTTTCTGTTAGCCCTAGAATATCAGCATTAGTTGTCCTAAGAGCAGAACTCAGCTACTCACTATACTGTGACATTACTGGAAATACATTTCACACTAAGTGTTCTCATGTTGTGTTGTTTACTACCCTAACACATCCTTTGAAGTTATTTAAGTTTGTTGCCATAACATTAACTTCATGTTCATTTAAAATATGCTGTCACTGCATCTTCTTAAGATGCTTAAGATAAATATGAGAAGGTTGTTTGGCTTTTTAAAGCCAAATAAAAGACCTTATAAAAGACCTCTTGAGATGTGCGCAAGTGTTACTTTAACCCATATCATCCAAGTACACATTATATCCCTGACCTTTCCTCTACCAACTGGTACTTTCCTTGAAAACTTAAAAGACTTTTCAATGAAATGCGCAAAGCCTTGCACCATCTTTGTTCAAATATATTCAGTCACTACAAACAACAGGTTTTTCCTACTTAGCCTTTTCCTTCACGAGGTTGCCAAACTTGTAGGGCTTGTGGTAATGAAATTTCCACTATGGCTCACTCCAGTTAATGTTTTTTGTGGAATTTAAAAAATAACATTTTCCAGTCATCATATTTTAACTGTTTTGTGTGGATGAGAAGGTCCAACATTAAGATTATGTAGTACTTTTTATATAGAAGATTGACTACTTTAAAAAGAATTCTTACTTGAAAAAAATTTTTTTGCATGATCCATCCATGCCACTTTTCAAAAAAATAATCATAGTAAACTTACAGATTCATTCAACTTTACAGTAAATGAAATAAAATAAAATTTTTATTTTATTTCAAAAATAAAAACTTTCTGTCTAAATGCCTTTAAATTTTAATTTGTGCTTATTTTTGACCCAATTTTCCAAACATTAGAGTGTAATTATGTAACCCCCCAAAAATTTTTAAAAGACTGTAAAAGGCTGACCTTGGAATACGTGACATAGTCTGTATATGTGATGAACTTGTGACGAAACATTTGAAGTAGTCTGGTAGTAACCATTATTTAGTGAAGAATTTAACTTACAAAATATTACAGAAATTAAACAGACAACAAAAATTAATCTAAACTTTCCAAGAAAGAAAATAACTTACAAGAATCACAGAAAATAACTTAGTTACTACTTTTAACTCAGGCCTTTTATAATCCTCAAGAACAAAGGAGTACCCAGAAACACGCATGATCATTGTGGCTGCAAACTCCAAGATGTACACTGTTATCTGTGCTTAGCCGTTCATAAGCTAGCAAGGAATAAAAGCAACCATAAAAAGAAATCAGGAATATGCTTGCTCTTCTCACTTAAAATGTGAAAATCCTACAGGCAAAAGGCAACTGCAATTCTAATAATAAAAATTATCTGCCTGATTATTTTAACAAAGGCTTTTAAAAGTAATCAGAAAGACTGCATGCACACACAGAGGATGGGCAAAATTAAAATTTTCGTATGGCCACTGCTGAAGTAATGCAGTTTTTACCAAACTTTATTTAATGCCCCCCCCCCTTCACTCTTGAGCTTAATAACATTTATTCCTGTTTCCTTTACAATGAATAAGTGAATTTCTATTTTGCCAATAATTTCACATGGTATAATAGTGTAATTTATTATCATTATATATAGCAGCATTTCCCAAACTGTGTTCTGCAAAAAATCGTAATTAATAATTAAAAAAATAATAATAAATTTTGCATATTTGCAGCATACACCACTTTTGTATCATTATAATATTTAACATAATTTTTTTCGGTTATTAATATACTGGCATACACTAATAATCAAATAGACCGTGGAACATTTATTTTGGTGGACTTTGCATAGAGAAGTATGCATTGAGGTAATGACAACTAGGAAACTTAGCAATGTGGTGATCTAGTATGCCATTCATATGCAATTTAGCCTGGAGTACACGGGTTGAAGGAGAGAAGGAACTGAATTGAACCGATATTATAACTAAACTCACTTCCTTGTGTAATTTTTTTTTTGATAATTATCAGTATTTCGAAATATTATTATTAAAATATGTGACCGTGGATTTGTGGTTGAAAAAAGGAACTTTTAAATGAGAAGCAAAGGACTTCTAGTGGTGCAACTGTGGTCGATGAAAACGAACACAATATTGTCACACTTCAAAGTGAGGACGAACAATCGCAGCCTTTTGTTCCCCAAAAATCCGAAGTGAAAAAACAGGAACAAACTAATAAAAGACCAAAATGAAAGTATAATGACAGTTATTTGAATTTCGGCTTTACATGTGTTGGAAATAAAGATGCTCCTAATGCACAGTGCATCATATGTAATAAAATATTAGCAAACAGTTCTTTGGCTCCTGCTAAACTTGTATTTCATAAGTGTTCTGTGAATATGTTGTGAGATAAAAAGTGTTCCATGACTAAAAAAGTTTGGAAAACGCTTATATGTAGCATACAATTTGCTGTAAAAAATGTTTATTTTTAACAGCATAAAGTTGTTTTTACTGACCTAAGGAATGGCTGGATTGCATTCATATTTGGAATCTATGTTTCAAAGTACACAGAAGACATGATTTTCCAAAACTCATTACAAAAGGAGAAAATGGCAGCACAAACATATGCAAATATATTCGCATCAAGATATAAAGTTAAACTATTCTTTCTACTAGCATCACTAAGTCAAGTGCAAAACATTATTACATCTTTAACTGAAACAATTATTTTTTAGTAAAAGATGTAACAAATGTAAAAATTAATTTTAGATTTATTACCTTTTGTTCTTCTGCTGCTTCACTGGGATCAGGCAAAAAGTCATCATCATCATATATACCATATGTTTCAGCCATATGTTCCTCCCATGTAACTTTACCATCGTCATTTCCATCCTCATCTTCCATTTGATCTAAAGCTTCCTCCTCAGTAAGCATTCTGATAAAATTTAAAAGTGCAAAATCAGAATGTTTAATACACAAAATAATATACTAAAATTAAGATCCAAAAAATATTCAGTAATAAGCATATAAAATAATTCTACAAAATTGATACATGTGAGGCCACTACCATCACAGGCTTTGGCAACTGGACAGCAGGTTTTCTTTCTGGTTACCCAATATACATACACGTTGCTGGATAGGTTTTTATCATTAAACCATCTTGATTAATGCTGGTGTACTTTCAGTTTATGTTCTTTCACTGATTTTTTTCTTTCTATATATTAATAGCATTTCTCCATTCATTGCAACCTATCAGTTGATAGCAATATGCTATACTCTTCTTTCTTGTTTGTCAAACACCATGCAGTTTTTTTAACTTTTTGACCCTGAACTCATTATACATGGTACCTGCATACTATGTTTTGACAACTTTTCATGCTTGGGCTCACTAGTTTGAAAAAAAAAAATTAAATAGTCAATCTTTTACTACTCCACATAAATCCTTTATTATTACCTTCAAACTTTCATTTCTTGAAAAATGTTTTTCTCTATACTCATTTCAGTGCAATAAGTTTTAGTAAGTTTTATGCATTACCAATTCCATTTAAATGTGTTCAATGTGCCAAATTTTTCTAAAAGGTTTTTCAGTTTCACACCTGCATCACTATGTTTTTTAAAGCAACCCCACATGATATGAAATCATGGTCCATTGGCCACATCACAGATATCACATTATGTGGCAAATAATTGATAAACATTTTCCAGTCATCATATTTTAACTGTCTTGTGTGGATGAGAAGGTCCAACATTAAGATTATGTAGTACTTTTATATAGAAGATTGACTACTTTAAAAAGAATTCTTACTTGAAAAAGAAAATTTTTTCCCAACCTACTTTTTTTTAAAATAGGTTGGGAAAAAAATTTTATTGCATGATCCATCCATGCCACTTTTCAAAGAAATAATCAGGGTAAACTTACAGATTCATTCAACTTTACAGTAAATGGCTCCTTAGCTTTACCTATGATACAATTTTAATTTTGTATACTTGCAACGTTACCACAGTATGGAACTGACTAAAATTATTTGCACAACTTAAGACTCAGCTTGACTCTGGCAAAAGTTTGGATTTACAGGCAACTGTAAATCAAAGCACATTTTTTTGAGACACATTCAATATTTTTTTGTTACCAATATAAATCTGCTCTAGTTCTACTTTTTCCAAGCAGTTTTAAAATGTTATTTAAACTAATCTATTGCTTACTGGGTACTTATTTCTTTTATTTTGATACCCATTCATCAAACAGTAAAATAAAATTTCACCTTGCGAATTTTAGTTTTGTATTGCCATATTCACTAATATGAGAGTACTGCCTTGTAGAAATATTGCTAATAGTTCAACAAAGGTAATAGAAATATTTCAGTTAAAATTTCAGTAATGGTCATCACCATTATTCAAATTTGAATCGGAAAAACAGCTTTTGCCATAGAGCAAGACATTGGAATGTAATAACAATAGTTGCCACAGAGATCATTCACCAAAGAATACTGATGTGGGGCAAATTCGTTGCCATATATAGTAAGAAACATGAAAGTGGAGATCAATCCATCTTTTAGACGTGTAATGTGTAGCTGTGTAAGCAGCACCAGAATCTTTTTTGAGTAGGTATGTTACGGGTGGATAGAATGTTAGACGACTATCTAATGTTAAGCCAAGAAACAAAGTAGTGGCCACCATTGGAATGGATGTATTATTGACTCTGATTTGGGGGGGGGGGAGAAGAGTCTTGTCAAAGAGAGAGAGAACTTTGAATATCATCATTCTGGTCTCTGCCATTGAGATTTTTAATTTATTATCCTCGGTCCAGCTTACTAACTGCTGCATAACAAAGTTTGCATTTCTTTCCAAATGGGCAAGTGAGTTTCCGTAGAAGATCAATGCCAAGTCATCAGCACACAATAATGAGCAATAATTATCAAACTCCTTTTGTATCCATTGATTAAGCAATAAATTCCACATAAGCAGTACTAGTATTGATCCCTGGGGGCTTCCATGAGACACCGAATATGAGAGTACAGTCAGTCCTCATATAGCACGATAGTTGTGTTCCTAGAAACCCTCATGCAATGCAAAATCGTGCAATTTAAATAACATGCTCTATGGGAAAAATAGGGTTAGGTGCCGATCACCAAAGATTGAACACACATTTGTAACCAAATCATTACCAAACGCAATAAATAATCATAATAAAATACGTAAGTATTTTATTATGACTATTACGTAATAAAATATTGCTAATGCTTATGCTACTATTGTAAGCAAACTTGTTCTTTGTTTGATTTTCTACCCAAACAGATGACAGCCGTTCCATCTCTTCCAATTCTTGTGCCTTGATCTAATGGATTTTATTACACTTTGAGTTGTTCCTGCTATGAAAGTTGTTTTTATTTTCTCTGCATTTTTTCTAATTCTCGGCGTTGCCTCATTTAGGCCTGTAGCACGTGCAATATCACATGTTCTTTCATTTTGCTCAAAGTGTTTCACAATTTCATATATTTTTTTTCTAACACAGGTGGACTGACCATAAGCTTTACGGGGGGGGGAACCCCAGTGGGCTCGAGGCCAGAAGTGTGATTTTAGCCATAAACGCTAGTATGAGGCCACTACAAATTTTCCTGGGTAAGAATTTTTGATCCAGTCTGCCTCTGTTTCTGAATCTGTAGTGTCTTCACCAGGACGTTTCCTTTTCACACCTTTTAAGTATTTTACTCATTTTTAGGGAATAAAGCACAATTACAAAATGAGGAGGCACGCTTGATACACATAAACAAAGCTGCGTGCGAGTAGCAACTGAATAAACAACACTATAAAGGCAGAGACACACTATTAACACCTCAAAGCACATTTCTGGGGGTTAATACCATAAAACAACAAAAAATTTCCAGTTGCGTTTCTGCTAGTGGAATCTGTTATAAACTGTAGCAAACTCAATCGAATTGCATTTGCGATAATACTGATAGTTGCAATTGTGTGGGTTTTTACGTTATTATGGTGAAATGTGTTTCCCCTTCACTGATATAAAAAACATAAATACATTTTCAGAATCTTCTCTTCATTGCTATCATGTTGGGCTCAGTTGGGGTGATTCCGAATTCGACTGCCATTCCTTGTAAACACAAAGGCGATTCGTGCATAAGCGAATTCGGTTCTTGTTATATATGATATCATTCCCCTATTTATAAATCGTGTATGATCGAATTTGTGTAGTGTAAACACGTGTTATACGAGGACTGACTGTATTACATTTTGTCATCTGTGTGTGTGTGTGTGTGTGTGTGTGTGTGTGTGTGTGTGTGTGTGTGTGTGTGTGTGTGTGTGTGTGTGTGTGAGATCATTCTGTCAGCGAAGTAACTTCTAATAATATTAAAGACCTGCAAAGAGCAGTTAGCAAGCCTAAGCTGCTTGAGGATGCTTTCCCACCAAAATAAGTCAAAACTACCCTCAAAATCGAATAAAAATCACTAATGAATACTTGTGCATGGTAGAATCAGAGGAGCAGAGTGCCCTCCTGAGAGGGGAGGACAGTGCAATTTTTCACAAGTTGATTACTGCGAGGGCCAGCACATTATCCCACACCATGGATGAACACCAGATGTCAGCAACTCCCAACACCAGGCCAAAAAACACAGTATCAGCAGTTATCATTAATTTGAGATCCAACACTGGCTGTGGAAGGTTTAGTGTTATTAGTAAAGAAAAAAAAAAAAAAAAAAAAAATCAAATAGAGAAGAAAGAAGAGAGTTGGGAGAGAGAGGGGGTGCAGAGTAGCAGACTGCCCATGTTTGGTTGTACATCTTTTGGATATAGTACATAGTATTTAGGGTCAAGCAGCACCAGTGGTTCCCTAAAACTCCATGATCAGTTCTCTTGTGTTGAATACAGTACCACGTAAAGGCCAGATAGTGTGAGTGATGTGTGGTTTATATAGTGTAGTGTAAGGTTATGTTGTTCATCTGGCCACTTAGCCTAGGGGCCTATGAAACACTGCCAACTCCTAGTTACTGTACTATGCATGGGGATGGAAAACCCCTGGTGCTGCCAGACAACTAACACTATGCGTGGGGAGTCTGGCCAGGATGTAGGGAGAACAGAAACTCTTTCTAGGTAACCCCCAGAGTTGCCTCAGCTTCCTGGGGATGCCCACCCAAAAATAAAAATAAAAAAAATTAAAAGTGAAGAGTGAGGGAAGGAAGGCATCCACTGGACGACTGAAGTTGAGGAAGAGAATAAGAGGTGGTAATACCCCTGGGAAGGAAAGTTCACCTATCCCAGAGAAAAGAGCAAAGCTTGCAGGACAAAGCGTCCTAAAAAGAGGAGTGCCACATGGCACCCCACATCTATTAACCAGATGTCAACAATATCTGACCTACCAGAAGGTATACAGGTGTGAATCCTATCCTATTGGGAGTATCCTGTACCCTCGATAAGAGAGTGCCAGCAAAATGGATGTTCAGTATCAGCAGAAACAATCAGTGAGGATTTAATGGATGGCCACCAGTGAGAGTGACAAGAAATATGCAGGTTGCAAGTAACCCAGATTTAATGGGATGGCAGAGTGCATTGTTCCAAGTCTGGTGGAAATCAGTTCTGAGGGTGAGTGAGATTAGTTTTCCTGATAGTGAATGTGGCTTGAGTAGTTCAGAAAGTTGTTTATAGTTCTTCACCACATGGGAGAGCATTAAGTTCCATGAGCATTTCACATCTTAGGAGATGGCAGAGATGACATTCATATAACATGTGCTCTGAGTCCTCTGGGATTTCATGAAAGCAGAGAGGCCCATCTGTTAGCCTCATGTTCAGGGAGACATACCCTCTAAGAAGGTATGTTATATAAAGGCCTGGAAAGACCCAACTAGCAGCCAAGAAAGGTAATTGAGACATTTGATATGAATCGTTTAGTAACAGATTCTTTTGTGGAGGCACTCCAGTCTTCCTGCCAACATTGTATAAGGCGGGCTATAATGTTTTTCTTTTCTTGTTGTAGTAGTAGTAGTGGCATGTGATGCAAGAAAGCAAGTGTATGAGCTTATGCAGCATCAGCCAAAAAAAAAAAAAAAAAAAATCACGCCATTCCCTCCAAATGCCTGTCCAGTTCCTCCTTAAATTTATTCAACCTATCAACTTCCACAATGACAGATGGAAATTTGTTCCAGCAATTAACCATCCGCTGGCTAAAGGTTCCAGCAATTAACCACCTGCTGGTATTGTTTATGACCATTAGCAACATTAAGGTTGCAGTTTAGAACAGAGGCTTGTAGGGATTTCCTATGGAAGTTAAAAGTTGCAATGTGCCTACCAATACGATATAAAGCACAGAAAAATGCTTGGATGAATTCCAACATTTTTTTTTGGATTGGTTTAGCCAAGATTTTATTCCAAGTGTGAAGAGGCATCAAGAAAATGATGGTAAAGTTTTGCTTATTATCAATAATGCACCATCCCACCTTCCTCTTGAAAAACTGAATTCAATAAACGAGAGCTTCACTGTCACATTTTTACCACCAAATGTTACAGTCCAGTTGCAGCCAATGGATCAAGGTGTTATAGAAAAACTAAAAAAGATGTACAAAAAACAAGTTGTTACCAGAGGGAGATGAAGAGAGTGCAGTTGAGTTTTAAAAGGAGTTTAACATTAAGGATTGTTGCTACATGATAGCAGATGCCTGAAACGTTGTTAGAGGGAAATCTGAAAAAGGCATGGCATAAACTTTGGGGTGCTGCTGAAGAGATGGTCATACACGTGCAAAATTTGAATGAAAATGTAGGTGAGATTGTAATTTTATTTAAAGGGATTCCCAGGTTTCTTGAGTGTGGGCAAGATGATGCAGAGGCATGGTTAAACAAAGATACTGAAGATCCTGGTTATCATATTTTAACCAAAGAAGAAATTGTTACATTAGTTCGGGATGAATAACATGCTGACTTTAACAAAACTGATTCTGATGACGGAGAAGAAGAAGAGGGCCCACTTATGTGGAGGCCTTCACTGCACTAGAAACTGCAATGGCATGGTGTAAGCAATAGTCTGAATGCAGTTCTACAGAGATAATGCTATTAAAAAGGATGAGACCTTGCTATAAAAAAAAAAAAAAATACAATCTCGCATGGTTCAAAGAAAAATTCAAGATTACATATTTTAAAAAAATAAACCTTCCCGAGATTCTTTATACTCTTATTTGTGTGCAATTACTTGTTTGTTTATTTCTGTTTATGTAAAAAAAAAAGTGATTTATAGGTTGAAACCATGTAAAACAATTAGGCAAGTCGAAAATAAATATAATATACAGTTTCTTCAAAACATTTTGGTTATTATTTACAAACCATTTCCTAAATCAGTTATTTTTTATAATACGTCATATTCCAAAATACAGTAGTAATAACCTTGCATACAATAATTTAATTGTAGGCCTAATAACAGTTTCGTATAAACTGGGCATTCTCATGTAGGTTTGATTATTTGAACTATTTAGTAAATTAGTTCGGATAATCGACATTCTACCGTAGTTAACAAATGAAGTAAGCATCTCCAAAATACATGCAAAATAATCCAGGCATATGGTGGCTCCTAACAAGTGAAAAGAATAATGTACAAGAATTGCTCGTTCAGTTCAAAACTCGTATAGAAATCTACTACAAAAAGAATAATCTGAACTTAATATTCAAAAACCACAATGCAGGTCATATAACAGTCTCAGCAACTGCATGAGCACTACCAGTTTTTTTGCATTGGTTCCTGCAATTTCATAAGATGCAATTATTCCACTGTCATATGTTTGTGTGCTCTTAAATAAGGAAGTAACAGTATTACTTTGCTCAAAATTCTGTTTTAAAATTTTAAAATATTCAATATGTTTACCAACTTTATCAGGATGTTTCATTTTTAAGTGATCTAAAAAAAAAAATACAATCTCGCATGGTTCAAAGAAAAATTCAAGATTACATATTTTAAAAAAATAAACCTTCCCGAGATTCTTTATACTCTTATTTGTGTGCAATTACTTGTTTGTTTATTTCTGTTTATGTAAAAAAAAAAGTGATTTATAGGTTGAAACCATGTAAAACAATTAGGCAAGTCGAAAATAAATATAATATACAGTTTCTTCAAAACATTTTGGTTATTATTTACAAACCATTTCCTAAATCAGTTATTTTTTATAATACTTCATATTCCAAAATACAGTAGTAATAACCTTGCATACAATAATTTAATTGTAGGCCTAATAACAGTTTCGTATAAACTGGGCATTCTCATGTAGGTTTGATTATTTGAACTATTTAGTAAATTAGTTCGGATAATCGACATTCTACCGTAGTTAACAAATGAAGTAAGCATCTCCAAAATACATGCAAAATAATCCAGGCATATGGTGGCTCCTAACAAGTGAAAAGAATAATGTACAAGAATTGCTCGTTCAGTTCAAAACTCGTATAGAAATCTACTACAAAAAGAATAATCTGAACTTAATATTCAAAAACCACAATGCAGGTCATATAACAGTCTCAGCAACTGCATGAGCACTACCAGTTTTTTTGCATTGGTTCCTGCAATTTCATAAGATGCAATCATTCCACTGTCATATGTTTGTGTGCTCTTAAATAAGGAAGTAACAGTATTACTTTGCTCAAAATTCTGTTTTAAAATTTTAAAATATTCAATATGTTTACCAACTTTATCAGGATGTTTCATTTTTAAGTGATCTAAAAGTCTTGATGGGCTCATAGCCCCATATGAAAAGGAACTATTACACATAAGACAAATAGACTGTTTGAGTCAAATGGACTTTCAATAAAACCATAAGCTAAATATTCATCCAGATACTCAACACTTTTTCTATTCAGCACTTGACATGATTGTGATGGGTTGAATAACTACAAAGAATTAAATAATAAAATATAAACTATTTTTATTTAACTCTCATAGCCCATGTCACTCACAAAAGCACCGTGGATCAAAAATAAATCAATACTAATTGTTGCTTAGAAAGTAGAAACAATAAACTGAAACATTTCCTCATCCCACCCAAGCCTTGTATATTGACCAATGAAACAAAAGAATAAATAAATAAACCACACCGCCATCAAGATTGCAGCTGTCGGAAAGGCACAAATGCCAAGGATTGCAGAGAATTACCTCTGAAAGCATTTAGGCATTTAACACCTATGAAAAGCAAAGATTGTCGAATTAAATCATGCCCACTATCTTCCTTTTATCAAAATTGCTCACTCACTTCTAATATAATATACCTATATGTTAAAAATCAGTTGTCTCAAGGGAAAAGAACCCAATGAGAAAAATTAAATATTAAGGAAGATGTAGGGCTGAACTTTGGAGGGCCACAAACCATTGTAATACCCATGATTTTTTCGCTCCCCAAAAATCAATTTTTGCCCCCGTTGAGAATCCCTGCTGTACACTAACATATTTTATTATAAATTTGGACTAAAGAATTAATTTATTCCTTTAGCATCCTTGAATTAAAGATGAATGAAGAAGGAAGAGTCACAGCAGGATTGCAAGGCCAGATGTGCTCATTTAGAGAAAGCTGCATCTTTAAAGATATGTTCTGCCCCTTTGGTAGGATCAGGAATGAGTGAGAATTTAAAGGAACCAAAACAGTTTTTTTATAAGAGGTTTTATATTCTTTTTCAACTGGACAAAACAGCATACATTTATACAATCCTCAAAACTTTGATTAACAGGGAATTTTTTTTCTTCTTCCTAAAGAGTTTATTTCACTAAGAAAGCTGCATCAAGTTCATTTTCATACCATAATTTAGAAATAGGAGAAGGTTTGGACTCTTTCAATGTGAAGTTGAAAGCAAGACAAAACAGCCATAAACAAATGTTCTCTTGAAAAATCAACAGGGCAGTTCTGTAGCATACTTTCAAATTTTTACTTTCTTAATACTGGATATAACCCCATGCACAAGCTGTGGGTAACCACACAGGTGTGAACCAACATAAGCAGGTGTCGAGCCCATACCACATGGAGGAATGCCGCCCTTCTGTGTTACCAGGCAATACTAGGTGGTAGATGACTCTCATCAACCAGTGCAATACCACCACTTTGCTTATTGGAGGCTTGAAGTGGTGGAACCCATGTTTAGTCTCCAGAGCTAAGTTCCGGTCAACCCTTCATCTCTTCCATCATGAAGTATGACTGATGACTTTTGAGGTTATGATGGACATCATGGTGAGATCCAATCTTCCTTGCATTTCGAGGGTACAGCTCTAAAACGGTATTCGCAGGCTGACCGCTAGTTAGTACACCGGACCAAACCTATTGGTAATCCGGATCAGCTAGTGTATAATCTTGCTACCGTTACTCTGCCAGATAGTGACTGGAGGGAGTCCGAGTAGTGTGTATGTGGGGGCATTGTCAAGGCCATGTTATGTCAAGGATCTGAGTATATTCTTACCATGTGTACACCATACCCAAAAATTTCATTACTTCATACAGCAAGTGCCTCCCACTTTTCTTACTATTGAATACACCATGAATTTTCACTAATAGAGTAAGCTTATCTGAGAAAAGATCTATATCTCCCAAACACTTCCTAGTTCCTTTCACAAATATACGTGGTCTCAATTTTAATCTCAACGATGTCCATTTCCACTTTTAGTCTGCCAAACCCCATGTACTTTTTCTGACAGAAGCACAGTTATCGATTGATTCAACTACTGCTCATCTCAGTTGCCCAAATTATTCACTGTATGAGTCCTTTCGCCTCAAAGGTGGTACTTGTGCATATGTCCGTTACAATATTCCCTGTCAGAGACTTGGTAATTTGGAATCTCCTCTTTTCGATCTTCTCTGACGCTTAAAATCTCTCTACCTCCTTGTGTCAAATTCATCTGTTGTCTCTACTGTTCTCCCAACTCCACTAATCACTTCGAGCTCTTAGACTTCCTCTCTTTGCAACTTGACTTTCTCCAGTCCAACCTTCCTAACAGTGAGGTAATTTTCCTTGGTGATTTTAATGTTCACAACTCCAGCTGGCTTCCGTTTTCTAGTCACAACGACCCAGCTGGTCGAGATGCCGAGGTTTTGCAATTACTAATAACCTTCAACAAATTGTTCATTTACCTACAAGAATACCAGACAATCCTAACCATACAGCCAATATGCTTGATCTTTTTCTCACAAACAACCCTTCTAAGTACATGGTTGAAGTGAATGGTCCTTTTAGGCACCTCAGATCATCACAACTTGGTGATTATCACTTCTCCAATGGACCCTTTATCTCATGGCTATTCCCAACCTCATGTTGTTTGGGATTGACCTACAAGATTTCTTTTCTTCTTTTCCTTGGTCTGATTACTGTTTCAAAACTTCTGATGTCAACGTTTGCTCAGATCGTGTCAGTGAAATTATTCTTGTAGGAATGGAATCCTTTATCCCACACCCCACTTTAAAATCTCATCCTTTATCTAAATCTTGGTTTTCCAATAAATGTGCTAAGGCCGTTTGGGAGAAGAATGTTGCATATCATAATTGGTTTGTTTCCAATACTTCAGTTTCATTTTCTGCCTACACCAAAGCTCGCAACAAATGTAAAGCAGTTATTAATCAGTCCAAACTAGATTTTGAACAGGCTAAGAGTAGAAAACTTGCTTCTTGCCCTAATGGTAGCCGAGCATTCTGGTCTCTTGCCAAAGCTATTGGCCGCAACTTTTGCCCATCTCTGCTCCCACCTCTGTCAAAATCAGATGGTTCTGTTGTCACTTTGGCCAAGGATAAAGCTGACCTGTTAGCATCCCATTTTTCTTCCAACTCATGTATTAATGATTTTGGTAAAACACCTCCCACCATTTCAAACACGCTCCATTCAATGCCTCCTGTGGCTTTCTGTCAAAAGGATGTCAGAAGGATTTTGATGAATCTTGAAGGTAAGAAAGCTCCAGGTCCTGATCGCATTACTCCACTTGTTCTCAAAACTTGTGCTCCTGAACTTACTCCTATTTTTTGCTGCCTTTTTTCACTTTCTTATTCCAAAGGTGTTTTTCCTTCTGCTTGGAAATTTGCTCATATCCAGCCAGTTCCTAAAAAGGGTGACAAATCCCTCCCATCCAATTATCGTCCCATTGCAATTACTTCTACTCTTTCTAAAGTAATGGAGAAATAAATTAACCGCCAACTCTTAAACTACCTAGAAACCTTCCATCTGATCAACAATCGCCAGTATGGATTCCGTCAGTGTCAATCCACTGGTGATATTCTGGCTTATGTTACCCATTTATGGACAAATTCAATGGAAAAGTTCGGTGAAACACAAGCAGCTGCTCTTGACCTCTCAAAGGCTTTCGATCGTGTTTGGCATAAAGATCTTCTAAACAAGCTTCCATCTTATGATTTTTCCAACTGTTTTTTTGTAATTGGTTATCGAGTTTTCTCTCTGTTCGCTCACTGACGGTGATGGTAGATAGCTCTCTGTCTTCTAATATTCACTACCAATTCCTTAAATGCTGATCTCCAAGTAATTCTCCAGTGGGGCAAAGGTAACTTAGTTGATTTCAATCCTTCTAAAACTCAGTCTTGTCTTATATCTTGCAAAAAGGATTCTTCTGCTCCTATGCTTATCTTTGGTGACACTCCAATTTCTAGGCAAGTTGATATATCTCTTTTGGGGATTATCCTGACTTCTAAGCTCTCTTAGCACAAGCACATTACAGATTGTTTCCTCTGCATCTAAAAAACATGGTTTTCTCTTTCGCTCTCGGCGTTACTTTTCTTCCAAACAGCTGTTCACTCTGTAGAAATCGCAAATCTGCCTTAACCATGGAATATTGTTCTCACATCTGGGGTGGTGCCCCTAAAACCTCTCTCAGGCTTCTAGATTCCATTCAGTAGAAGGCAGTTAAGTTAATTAATGACTCATCTCTAACAGAGTCTCTCCACTCGCTGTGTCATAGACTGTTTCTGCTGCATGCCTTTTCTTGTTGTTGTATTTAGGTTTTTGGCACAAGGGCCTCTTAGGCCATATTGTGCCTGTTCAATATTTGCTTATCACAAATTTCTCATGCTATTGTGATCATAGGCTATTATAAAGATTTATCTGTTTCAAATAAGTAAACAGTTCCTCCAAATTTGCGTCATTGCCAAGAATCTGCAATAAGGTTATCCATTCCTTCAAGTGAGATAGGGAGATAAAGCTTGATTTTCTGGTATTTGAAAGTTGGGGACATTCAATGAGAATATGATTTATTGTTAACTGCGACTGGCAAAAGAAACACTGAGGAGGGTTCTCTCCCATAAGCAAATACAGATGAGTTGGATGTGAATGACCGATGCAGAGCTTTGCTAGAATTACTTCTTGTCGCCTGCTTTTCCTGATACTAGATGTCCACAGTTTTGGCTCTTTTTATCTGCAGCAGTTTATTTATTTGAACTTTCCAGAGGTCAGACCATTGCTTCCTACATGATGTTTCAATGATGGATTTGTAGTCGGTGAAGGACACTTTTTGTTGCCTGGAAGAACCTGTGTCAGGGTGTTTAGCGGCGGCGTCCACTTGTTCATTACCTGGAATGCCTACATGACCAGGTATCCAGCAGAAGGTAACCTTCTGGTTGGCTTTTTGACAGTGAATTATCTTAGACCGTATCTCTTTAAGAATCGGATGAGAGGGCGACATGGTAGATTGAATGGCAGTGATTGCACTTAAGGAGTCTGTGTATATTAGAGATTGCTTTATACAGCTGTTGTGTATTCCATCTAGAGCTAGTTTTATTGCAAATAATTCTGCAGTATAGATACTGCATTCCGTAGGAAGAGACGTAGCAACTGAAAAGGTGGAAGAAACTGCTGCAGCACCAACAGCTGCATCTGTTTTGGAGCCATCAGTATAGATAGTGAGTTTTCCAACGAATGAGTTTTATGGAGCTGTTGATAGTTGATATCTGCCAGAGAAGATTTTCCCCATCTTAAAAAGAAATTGTCGCAGAGAGGTGGGAATTCAGTCCAGGGAGTTTCAGGAGTAGCAAGGTCTTGGAATATGTTGTGAAATTTAATGTCCCAACTGATCATGAGTTCTTGCAGTCGAATCCCTACGGGGTGGTTTTCATTAGGCTTATTGTGATATAATTCAGCATATTGAGGATCAAACAGGTATTGCTAGCTGGGGTGGGATGGTATGCTTTTAATTTTTGTTGCATAATTACACAATAAGGATTTTCTCTTGAGATGCAAAGGGGGTTCATTTGCCTCAATATTTGCCTCCGGCTGTGGACCGAAGATGTTCTGAAGGCTCCCACAGCTATCTTAAGAGCACTATGCTGTATAGTGTTCAGACGTAATAGTGAACTTTTCCTAGCGGAGCCATAGACAGGTGATCCATAATCTAAGTGTGATCTTATTAAAGCTCTGTAGAGATGAAGGAGAGAGCTTCAGTCAGCACCCCAGGACTTGGTAGAGACTGTTCTTAGGATGTTCAGTTTTTTAAGACATGTAGTTCAAAGGAAAGCAGTATGGGAAGCAAAATTAAGTTTATTATCTAAATATAACCCCAACAGACGAAAATTGTTAGTCACAGGAATCAGGTTGTTTTTTAAAAATATTTCTGGATCCGGGTGAAGTTTGCACTTTTTACAAAAATGAATTGCACTAGATTTCTTTTCTGATAGGGAATAGCCATTCCGCAGTGCCCATGATTCGGTTTTAGCGATGGAAATTTGAAGTTGTCTTTCAATGGTGTTCATGGTTTGGGATTGACAAGAAACAATGAGGTCATCAGCGAACACATACGATTCTACTGTATTAGGTACATCTTGTGTCATGTTTGTAATTCTTATTGAAAATAACATCGGACTAAGAATGGACCCCTGAGGAACACCCTCCTCTTGTTCAGATGATTTGGATAAATTGTTCATGTATCTAACCTGAAATGTTCTGTGGCACAGGAAGTTTTGTATAAAGTGGGGTAAATGACCTCTCAAGCCAAAAGAATGAAGATCTTGAAGTACACCATGTCGCCAGGTGTTATCAAAGGCTTTCTCAATATCGAGATTGATCATGACCAGATGTTGTCCCCTTATGAAGGCATTTTGGATGTTTGCTTCTGCTTTTATCATTACATCTAACGTGGACCGGTTCTTTCGAAACCCGTACTGATTGTTATTTAGCAAGTTGTTAGTTTCCAGGAACCATGTTAGCCGCCTGTGAACCATTTTTTCCAGGACTTTGCCTAAACAACTGGTCAGTGAAAGTGGCCTGTAATTATGTGGAAAGCTGCGATCCTTTCCTGGCTTTGGAAAGGCTAGTATAATTGAGTGACGCCAGGAGTTTGGGTAAGTATTTTCTAGAAATATTCGATTGTAATATTTTAACAATGCCCTTTTTGTTCTGTTGTTTAGTTGGCTTATCATGATGTAGTAGATCCCATCTGGACCAGCAGCACTATTGGATGTTTTATTGAGTGCCCCTAAAAGTTCAGTTAATGTAAATGGCTGGTTGTACGGGTGTGATGTTGTTGTTGAGTTAACGACACATAGGCTGCTAGGGCCATATTGTGTCTTTCTAATGGTGAATATGAAATATTAGCTTAATTGTGATAACTATATTTTATGATATATTCCTATGCGATTTAGGAAAGTAAATAGTTCAGAATCTGTAATAAATTTATTGATGACTGTGTATTAGCTATTGATTTAAAGGTGTTTAAACGGATATTTTAAAAGTGGGGACAGTCTACTAACAAATGGCGAATGGTCAGTTGTACTTGACATGATGTACATTGGGGAGCGCTGTCATTAGTTAATAGATACAGGTGAGTGAGGTGAGTATGCCCAATCCTTAGCCTTCCTAAAATTATTTCATCTCACCTGTTTTTTAGGAAGCTGGAGTGCCACAGCTTTGGTTCCGGTTTTATTTGGTAGAGTTTATTTCCTGGATAACCTTTCCAGATTAATGACCAGCTGTTATAACATGCTTTACAGATAATGTATATGGAACTTGAAAAGTCTGCGAAATAGTGGTTTCTGATTGTTTGGCTGCATGATTTGCTCTTTCATTGCCAGCTATTCCAGAATGTCCTGGGATCCAGCAGAATGTCACAGTTTGGTCCAGTTCCTTACAGGCAAGTAAGTTAGAATGAATCTGTTTTATTACAGGGTGAAAGGAGGTGGTATTAGTATTTATGGCAGAGACAGCACTGAGTGAGTCAGTGTATATTAAAGCAGACGGAATTAGATGTTCAATAATGTGACCCAGAGCTAAGTTTATGGCATAGAGCTCAACAGTGAAGATACTGCATTCTATTGGCAATGAGACAGAAGTGCTAAATGACGGGAAGATTGCAGCAGCACCTACTTGGGTCTCGGTTTTTGATCCATCTGTATAGATTTCACATGAGTTTGAATTAGAAAGAGTGTAAGTTGCATGTAACTGTGCGATATTGGAAGGAGACAGCGTGTTCTTTCCCCACTGTTGAAAGTAGTCATCATATATTGCACAGATATTTTTCCAGGGTGGATCTGGTGGTGTTTTGTCCTGAAATATATTGCTGATTTCTATATTGCATGATTGAGCCAGTTCCTTAAATCTAATTGGAGCAGGTCGGTTTTCATTAGGTTTACTGATGTAAAATGACTCGCATTCAGTATTGTAGAAACATCTTCAACAAGGATGAGATGGCAGACTACTACGGGAGTGAAACTCTACTGGAGAAATTGATCTTATGCTGCTCTGATGATTTTTTAATTTGCTGAAAGATTGGGTTGTAGGTGAATACACCTGATATACTGGCAAATGATTCGGCTAAGGCATTTGCAATTTCTGCTGGAGAGGACAACTCCTTTCCTTTCCTTTCCAGTTTAATATTGAAGCCAGGGACTGGACATATTTGCCATCAAGTGTTTGTATTTTCTTCCAGATGAGTCTGATATCTGTGTCCTTGTTTATACTAGAGGAAAAGCTAATCCATGCTTCTTTTTTTGCTTTCCTTCTTATTTGGCGAAACTTGGCTTTCATTCTTTTAAAACTAATTAGGCTACCGGTTGTGGGGAATTTGTGGAACAAATTCCAAGCCCTATTTTTTTCCTGTTTAGCGTATGTACAATTCGGATTCCACCAGTAATTATTGCGTTTGCATTTCCCAGGCAAGGACTTTGGTATTGCAGAGTTGGCAGCTTGCAATATTTGATTAGTTATATGTTGTGTGACATAATCTATGGGCTGGAGTTGAATTATTTCATCATCTAACTGAACATTTGAAGCATATTCATTCCAGTGTGCCCTACGAAATTTCCATTTGGAGCGATCCAGCAAAGGGGAGTTTACCTGTGTTTGCAGCTTGCAGAGAATTGGTAGATGATCACTATTTAGTGGATTTTCAAGAACAGACCACTCTGTATTAGTAAATATGGAGGGAGAGCAGACTGAAAGGTCTATTGCACTCATGGATGCTGTAGAAAAATGAATATAGGTAGGCTCACCAGTGTTCAAAAGGGTAAGTTGACACACATCGAGAAGAGTTTCTATTAGTTTACCTCTTTTGTCGATTGTTGGAGATCCCCACAGCGAATGATGAGCATTGAAGTCTCCGAGCAAATAGAAAGGAGGTGGCAGCTGGTCTATTAGATTTTCTAGATTTTCTGAGGAGAGTGAGGAATTTGGAATATATATAGATGCTATTGTAATAGTCATGCCAATTTCTGTGCGCATTGCCACTACCTCAAAAGGAGTCTGAAGAGCAATAGGTTTAGATGGAATATTATTTCTAACAAGAACCGCCACGCCTCCACGGGCCGGTGAGTTGATACTCCTATCTCTTCTGAACATGGTATAATTTTTAATGGTAGGACACACTTGTGGATTTAAATAGGTTTCTTGTAGGGATATACATGCTGGTTCATAGTGGTTGATGAGACCATGCAAGTCGTCTTTTGCATTACGAAAGCCTCTACAATTCCACTGAAGAATTCTTTCCATTATGCGTTCTTGTTAGTTGTTTTTGTTTCAGACAGTTTTTTGGTTGTAGCTTGTTTATACCTCTCTATTTTTGCTTTGTCTTTCTTAAGAAAGAAAGGACGTGTCGTGTCCATCTCATCAGTTGCGTGAAGTTCTAAAATCCCATCATCTGAATTATTCTGCTGATCAATATCCATTTCCGTTGAGATACGTGGATGCACCATTGGGGTTTCTGTCGCTTTAGGTTTCATTGTTGATGCATCAGCTGGAATGAAGATTGGAGTATTGCTGGCTTGTTCAGTTGTTTGTTGTGAAGGACACTGTTTGGGAGAAATGAGTATGGATCGTGCCCAATTCGCGACAGATGTATTAGGAGGAACTGTAACATCTGTTTGGATACTTACTGATTGGACCTGTTTAGCAGCTGTGGCATACGTATGCTTTGGCTCCATTTTGATTATTTCTCTTCTCGCCTCTGAATAAGTGACTTTGTTCTCCACTTTATATTTCTATATTTTTTTCCCCTTGCTTCCATAGTTCACATATTTTGGAGAAAGCTGGGTGATTACCTTTACAATTTGGGCAATGAGGAGTGGTAGCATTGCAATCAGATTGGTTGTGCTCCTTTGATCCGCAGTTAGGACGTATTGCCTCACCTCTACATGCAGTCTGAGAGTGTCCATATTTTTGGCACTTATAGCACCTGATTGGGTTTGGGATGTAGGGTCGGACATGGCAATGGAGATAGCCTGCTTTGACAGATGTTGGTAAGATGGGAGAGCTAAAGGTGAGGATTATGCTCCTTGTTGGAACGAGAGTACCATCTTTACGAGTCATGATTATCTTGGCTTGAATGACTCTTTGTTCTCGTAGCTCTTTGACTATTTCCTCCTCTGATACGGTTAATAAGTCCCATTCTGCAATTACTCCCTTAGAGGAATTTAGGGTGGCATGGGGAGTGACTTTTATTGGATGTCTGCCGAAAGTTGTCAGATTTAATAACTTTGCAGAATGCTGGGATTTCATGGTCTCTACCAGAAGATCCCCAGACTGGAGTCGCCTTACTGATTTTGGTGAACCTGCGACAGCCTCTAAGCATTTTTGCACAAGGAATGGGGACAATTTACTCAAAGGCTGGTCTGATGTAGAGTGCAGTATGAGGAATGCTACTATCTCCTCTTGAGGATTTGTTTTCAACCTCTTGGGTTAAGAAAAGTCATCATCAGTGTGTTTTGTCCCTAGTTTTGAGCTTGGAGGCTCTAAAGGTGAAAAGTATTGTTATCCATCTTTGCTCCTTTCAGCCCTGGGAGGGTGGATTTCTTCTCCCAGGTTACCGGCCCCGCTAGAGTGACCAAGCGGTATAAAAGTTAGTATATTAGTTTAAATGGAAAAAAGAAAGGTGATTTGCCTTTCTGAAACTTAGTTACAGATCGTAAGACTAAGTTTACTATTATTTAATGAAAACATAAGAAAACTTTTATAAATGAACAAAAACTGCAGCTTCGAGAAAAATGCTCTAGAAATCACTGAAAATCGCTTGATCACTATAACGCTTGGCACCCGGGGCCCATGCCTTTTCTACAGATGCTTCCGTGGGCACTGTCCTTCTGAATTGGCTTCTATAATTCCCGCTCTCTCTTTCAAAACAGTCCGAACATGTGCCGCCAACCTCCATTTACTGTACAACTTCAAACTCACAGAACCAACTTTTCATCTTCATCGTTTATTCATTCAACTGCTGTTTTCTGGAACAACCTTCCTTCGTATGTCTTTCCTGAAAATTACAGAAGTTCAAGTCTAATATCAACAAATATCTTCTCTTGTCTTCTCAACCTCCAACCCAAGCACGGTACTAAGTACTATAGGTTATAATACCTCTCGTGTTTGGGGTTTTCATAAAAAAAAAAAAAAAAAAAAAATACTGCAGTGAAAATCATTTAATAGCTCTAATACAAGTGGTATTTATTACTAGTAATGGAAAATGTTAGAAGGAAGAAAGCTTATACAGAATCAGCTGGTGGGGGAACCCTACCCACAACATCAGACAGAAGTCTATTTCAACAAATCAAACTTTCTGGGTGAAATCAAATTTTCACATATCTATCCTAGAAACTATCCTTTTTCAATTTATGTCCCCTTATGCATGTTTTCCAAGAAAGAGCAAGGATGCCAACAGTTCTCAGTTTACTCAACCATTTAATGCCTTAAATACTTCAATCTGGTCTCCTTGGAAACGTAAATTTGCAATTTCGGGACATCAGTGGGAATAATGCAGCTTTGCTCTTTGAACATGCCACAATTGCCTTTCTACTCCCTGGCTTTTGAGTCTGGTGATTCCTGGATTTCAAATTCACTCATGTGCAACTGTGAATGGTTCTATTGCAGAAGTAATGACCGTGAGCTTTCATTAAACCACTGTCCTTCAACTTTGTATATTACTTCTTCCAAGATAACTTACAAGATACCTCATTAGGGATGGCATAATCTAACTTAACAAATAGCTTGCATGTCCTTTTTACATACTTGTATGTCTGTCCACAATTGGTAAATAACATATTAAAACTGAAATGTTATTAAATAAAACATACATGAGTAATATTGTTTCATTTTTGGTGGCTATTTGTTAAACTGGAAGAATGAGGGAAGGAGGAATCTTCTTGTATAGGGCTGTTTTTTTTTTTTTTTTTTTAAATGAATGTAAAGTCAGCTGCCTAGCTTGCTTTTCTTTTCTCTTCTAAAATAAATCTATAACTGTTTATCAAATCATCCAATTCAACTCCTTTCATGTCTGGAAAGGAGCTAAATTGGATGATTAGATGTCTGAAAACTGAAATTACATTAGTGAAAGGAGGATAACATGGTGACATTTAATGAATTTTTGCACTCATAATGCCAGACAAAGTGTCAAATAAATGCATGTAACTTGAAACGTGCATTGTAAGTAGAATGAGCTGTACTACTTTGGGTTAGAAAGTGAATTTTACATTGCTGCAGCATAATTAAGGAGAACAACTACTGAAGCCAGTAGTAGCAACTCATAAACATATACAAATTTTTCACCGATTCATCCACACGTTGTATTATGCCTTTAGTAATTTTTGCATTCCAAATGTGATCTTTGAGAAGAATATCACATGCTGTTGTTTACAAAAACCTATTACTGAAAATATCACAGCTGACAAATATGTTAGCTGGATCCTCTCTCTCTTTCTCCTCTCAGAGGTAAATGTTCAGTTTTGTAAATATCCCATGTGCAATTACCACTTTACTGCATCTCTAACTGAGGTGAAATAGGTGAGAAACAATGTCTATAGCAATCACTCTCAAATAACTAGATATTCATAAAAATTCAGTTGTCTAATTGAGAAAATATACTGCAGAACAGAATACAATAGCTCAGTGATCCACACTTGGGAAGCCATTGTAGCAGCTGGTCACCCTCTGTGAGGTATAGAGTTTGCTTCTGCTATGATCTATTGTGAAATTTGTGTAATGCCATAATTGCATTTTTTATATTCCTCTTGGAGGACATTATTGCACTCATGTTATATCTGAAACTATGGTAAAACCAGGCACAATATATTGAGGTTGCATTCTATTTCACACCTGGTTACACGAGAATAATATGATAATAAATCAGAGGAAATTCAAGCTATGCAGGTTTTAATCAAGCAGCATGACAGATTACCAATATTACTTGATTATTTAGTTTTAGGTGAGTCCTTTGAATCTACAGACCAACTTAAAGACCTGGGCATTACATTCCATTATAATTTTTATCCTTCTTCCCATATTAATATTGTTGTTTCCCAAACATTCAAGTTACTGTGTTTAATCAAATGCACAGCATCTTCATTTAGTGGGAAATTCTGCAATTTTAATGTGTACAAGCAACTTATTCTGTGAGTGCCTACAGAGTATTATTGTGACATATCTGATCTCCTGAATGTCAAGCATATCTAAATAAAATTTCTTCAATTCTATCTTATAGGAATCAAGTAACATATTTCACTGCAGGAATTACAGGTCTTTGTGCACTCATACAATTTTCTCTCTCTGCATTTTCAGCATGATTTGCATGTCTTTTATTTCATTTACAATCCCATTGATAATTATACTGATTCTCCCACACCCATGTCCCCAGTGCCTTTTTTAGTTCCTCATTTTAACCACAGACTTCTCTCCACCTTTTTCTTACCTGTTCTTAATACTAATCATTCTTCTAGCTCTATATTTTATTAAATGAAATTGATTAACAAGTATCAAGTGTACATTTTTATTAATAAAAATAATTTTAGATCACAGGTTCCAGCTGCATTTAAACAATTAAATGTTTATTGTTATTACTTTTTAAAATATTTTCAATATATTTTTAATTTTTTAACATATTTATTTACACATGCTGTTCATTTAATTTATGGAAATAGCTGTTACTGTGAACCATTTTGTGAGTTGCATAATGGAAGATTTGAAGGCTGAGCAACATTTTGCTATTGTTTGTTGTGGCATGAGTGCTACACAGACTGTGAGAGAAACATCAGAAGTTTGTGGAGACAAGTGTTTGAAGAAAACTGCGATTTTAAAGTGGCATAGGCATATTCAAGAAAGTTAAGAATCTGTGGCCACAATGACTATTCTCAAACACTTAGGAAATGGCTTCTAGGAATATTTCTAGAAGTGGGCTCCTTAATGGTGCAGGTGTATACACACTGAAGGAGATTATTTCAAAAAGGAGAGAGCACTAGCAGACATCAGCAACAAAGATTAAAATTAAGATAGGCCCAATCTATGTGTATATTTTCATTTTATTAATATTTTATACACTAACAATTATTCAGTTGTTAATGTTTTATTTGGGACACTATTTTTATTATTCATGTTGGCTTGACTGAAAACTGTGTTACATGTGATTGTTCATATTTATACTATTTATGCACATACATGTGAATTAATGAGTCACTGTAGTGTATGTGATGAAATAAATATGAAATAAATGGTATTATTTTTATATAGTTTAAATAAGGAAACAAAAAGCTACCTGAAAGACTTAAGTATCCAGTTGGTCAATTCCTTTCTTTCTATGTAGCCATCATGATCCTTATCCATTTTTTCTGCTAGAATCTTAAGTCTCCTTTTAGATTCTTCTGGGTTAAGATGATCAAATTCCTCAGCCACATCCCGACTGCCTACAGAAACATACATGTAGACAAAAAGTGTGGATCCCAATTGTTGATATCTATTATTTATTTATAAATATATTGGAAGAAATTCTGTTCTTAGGGTAAAACATTTGGCAATAATATGACCATATTTTGGGACCATGATGACACATTGTGAGGTTATAATAAACAAACAGGGCACAGATGCACACTTAATAATATGATAACACACATATCATATCCATAAACAAATTGGGATGCCTGCTATCAGCTGCCATGACTTGCAAGTTCTTTTCCCTATCTTGTGAGCAGACTCAGAATACATTCTGGTGCCAGTCAAATTTTTTTTGACTGTTAAATCTAAAGTCTATTAAACTGAAGCATGCAAAGCTGAGGGTTTACTGTAATTAAAGAATGAGATGAAGTGCATTTTTATAGCATTAAGTGAGTGTATATAAATGACAGTGCCTAATTCTCTATACAGTAATGGTCAGAGGATGGTTCAACTTACCCAAAGGGCATGCCACATTCTAGGTTAGGCTAGTCTGTTTCAGATTATGACAAAGGCAACTAAATGTTTATTCACTATGCTACCAGAATGTTAGAAAACTGGACATTCCAATATACTGTTACTAGTATTTCTACGAAATCTTCATTCTCAATGGAGATTTCTTAGAAATAAACTTTTCTATTTAGATTTGACAGACAGGAGGTACTGAGTTGTTCTCTAAGAAATCTCCATTGAGAATGGAGATTTCTTAGAGAGCAACTCAGACCAATGTAACCTTAGTAATCATCAATAACACTTTACTAGAGATGAGTAAGTGTTGGTGGTGCTCATGCAGAATTACATTTTAATGAGCTAAACCATTATCATCAAATTATTATATATAATTGATATATTATATATTAAATATCACAAATAAATATAATTAGTACACAAAGTTATGAAAATTAAAATTATACTGATTAAAGACTGTTAAGTAATGACAATTTTATCAAAGTATTGAAACAAAGGTGATACATTAAACTGCTAATGTATCAAAATTGCTTAGAATATGCAATTGTTATAGAAAATATTGTTACATGATGCCAACAACTTTTTTTTTTTTTTTTCTTTTTTAAGCATGCAAGTGCCTATTGTCTTCACTGTATCCAAACCATCTGTCTGCATAAATAACATGACTTCTAGAGGATTTTCATAAAATGGGCTTTATAATGAATAAGGAATATGACAGATGCACAGAAACCAAATGTTCTCAGTTTGTGCATAAGGGTTATTGCTTTTTTTCTCTTTTTCCTTTATTGTTATAAATTATGAACTGTTACTATTTGCTAATGCACCTGAAATGTAATGCCCTGCATATATCAACTTGGTTTCATTATTACAGTGGCTAACATGTGTACATGACTACATACTCGTATGATAAAAATGGAAAAATCAATTTTTCTTGCAATTCTTTTGCGAGACATTCTTCAAATGTCATCAGGCCTAATTGCAAAAAATGTCTTTTCTGGCTATGACACATATCACACATTTCATAACACTTATTTAGATATATGCTGTTTAATTAACCAGTTGATATGAGTGTGAAATTGCATGGCATAATATAAATAGTGGTTATGTTCAAAAATGAAAGAAAATAACTGAAGCGTAAGATAATACTTGAGATGTCCATATGATACAGTGGTCAGCAAAAGTTGCAAGCACTGTCTCAGATTGCAAACCAACAAACAGTAAGTGAAACATTTTGTTTGATGGGCATCTGTAATAAATATATACCTAAAAAGTAGTAACATATTGACAAAACTTTTTATATAAAGAGCCTTGTCTAGGATACCACTTATTATATTTAAAATTTTCCAATGTAAAAGTTTATAAGAGTACAACCATAATTTGAGTATTTCATTTAGAATATAAATGTTTTCATAAATTAAAAAATTTTTTTTATTTGTTACATGAGTTTGTTTCTTATCAATTCAAAATATTATGCTTTATTACATTTGCATTACTGTATTTTACAAACATGTTATATAGTTTTCCCTATAGAATATAATGAAGAAAACAAAAAGTTATGTTCAATAAATCAGCCTAATTATCTATTAGATAATGTTATGTAACTGCAAGGCGAAATACTCAGATTTCCTAGGCAGTCCACTTGGAATGTCTATATGACATAATGCACAGGAGAAGTGCATTATCTCACAGATCTTGAACAAATAAACTGTGTGCAATACTGTAAATGACTCTCAAGATGGTTAATCATACTACATTTTATCCTAATAATATATGGCATATTGAGTACAAAATTTATATTTTATGTCATAAATAGATGTTAGATAATATGCATTTAAAAATTGGTAAAATACATTTATTTAAAAAATTTTTAAAAGTAACAAAAACTGTTAAATGAAAAGTTTTAGAATAAGTATCATTTTACGTGGAATAACTTTCATTACAGTAAACAACAATATATTTTTCAATGTGGCTCATTGTAATTCTGTGGCATTTATTAACCAAAATTATTTTAAAAGCAGAGAAATATTGTTTCCCATCAATGGGAGTAACTGAACTAAACTTAAAAATACGGGAGCATTTGAAGACTTTACTTTGAAATGGAAGTTCCTGCTCATTTTCATTAAAAAAAAAAAAAAAAAAATGTAATCTATTTTCCTTAAAATATAAAATCCAGGGTTCTTTTTTAAAACATTATCAAATTTCTTAATTTTTCTCTTATGTCTTCCGGGGTTGGTTGATATTTCTCTCCCTCTTCAATTTCACTGTTCAAAGAAAGTTCCCACGCTTCAAGTTCAGATATAGAATTAGGTATAAAAGTAAAATGAGTATCAATGAATAAATGTTTGATTACAAAACAAAGTTTTTCTAATTCTAATTTTTTGGTAAGAAAACATTTGTTTTCTAACCAAAGAATCAGAAAGAAATGCCAATAGCTGCATCACTTATGGTATCCAAAGCGCTGAAAACTTTTTTTATACAATCAAAGTTTTTGCATAAAACAGTACTGCACATAACAATGTTTCCCACTTCGTCAAAACAGGCTCTGGTGGAAGAGGAAGGCCAATTTGCATATCTCTATAAATAGCCGTGTGTGAGTGTGTAAGAGCTTTTATGAAAATTTTTTTTTCACAAGAAATAACTTCACCAAATTAGCATTAGCATTAGTAGAGGCATATGATGCAAGAAATCAAGCTTATATAGCATCAGCCAGAAAAAAAAAAAAAAAAATCTTTATTTCACACACCCATTCACTCTAAAAGATTGTCCAGTTCTTCCTTCAATTTATTTAACCTATCAACTTCCATGACAGATGGAAGTTTGTTCCAGCAATCAACCATCCGCTGGCTAAAGGCAAATTTCTGAACATCTATTCTATAACTGTTCCTTCTCAATTTGAATTTATGCCCCCTCAGGTTTGAAATCTGAGCAAAAGGAAGAATCCCATTAGCATTGAGCCTGCTCAACCCATTCAAGGACTTATACACTTCAATCAGATCACCTCGAGTCTCCAAATGCTGCAATTTGCAGAATTTCTCTCTTGATAAGAGCACCCCCTTTGTTCCCCCTCACCAATCTTGTTGCCCTTCTCTACTTGTTCTAAAAACCTCTACATCCTTCCTAAAATGAAGCCTCCAGACCTGTATGCAGTACTCAAAGCATGGCCTGATCATTGCCTTATACAAAGGAATAACACCTCCTCCCTACTAGCAAAATTCCTCTACATCATTGACAAAACATCATGGCCTGTTCTGGCAGCCAGTCTGCACTGCTCAGAAAACTTCATATCTGACTGCACAATTAACCCCCCCCAGGTGTTTTTCATTCTCTACCATCCTGAGTGTAGTACCAAACAGTTGGTAGTTTCTCTGGGATTACTTCTACACATATAGAGTACTTTGCATTTGTCAATGTTAAACTTAAGATGCCACTTCTCAGTCCATCTGCCCAACTTTTCTAGATCCTGTTGCAGCAGCATACTGTCATTACTATCATTAACAACCCTGCCAACCTTTGTATCATCTGCAAACTTCGACATTAAGCCTGATATTCCGTCATCAATATCACTGATAAATACACAAAACAACAATGGGCCCGACACCGAACCCTGGGGAACTCCACTAATAACATTAGTCCACGAGGAGCAGTGGCCATTAATTACCACTCTGTTTTCTCACACTCAACCACCCTTCTATCCATTTGTAGCAACTTACCCTTAATGCCATATTGCTCCAATTTGTACAGTAGTCTTCCATGTACAACAGTATCAAAAGCTTTCCTGAATTACAAGTCCAGTAGAACTTCAGTTGTTCATCAGGATACAGGACAGAGACCATGATGGATAATCGAATATGTACATTAAAAACATTATAGATACAATAGACTGGGTCATCTAACTTGTTTATTTTATTACACAATACATAACCTAATAAAATTTAATTAAACTTTAATTATTATTATTTATTTTTTATCGGATCATCAAAAAAAAATCATAGCATAGATACACATACCTATTTTTAATATTTTGACTTACATTGGTCTAGTAATGTCATAAAAAATTTTTAAAGAAAACAATATTACATACAACATTATTCTAATGTCATTAAAGAAATTTAAAGGAAAACAATTTACATAATTAAATTTCTTTTCTAAAAAATGTCAGTCAATTTATTTTGTTTCATTATCCCTCGAGACTTTTGGGAGGCAATGTTACGAATTTTAAGCAAAAGTAACACTTGTGTAGCATCTCCTTCTTGTACCTGGAACCCCTCAATTCACTTTGACAACATAGTTTCAGCTTCACAGTGGCTAATTATGTTTATTGTTCCATCAGAAGCAGCTTTTTCTTCTTTTTCAGTTTCATAATCATCAGAAATTGTCATCACTCTTTCCATAAATTCATCGTCATCTAAAATTTTGTGTCCGATGTCCATATCCAGCCAATTATTTACTTTATTCGTCAAAATATTTTTAAAATCAGGAACATTAGAACATAACTGCAAAATTTCACTTTCTTTTGGAATGGTTTCTGTATCAATTGAATATATTTCTGGCCACAACTAATTCTGGCTTCTCTGTATTGCTTGAAATGGAACATCATTCCAAGCATCAGCAACATTGAAAATTGTGTCTTTTATAGTGTAGCATTTTCAAAACTCTATCACATTAATTTATTTTCTGCTGAAACAAGTTTCTGAATGAACATTTTGAGATAACAATATTTCATACTCTCAATCACGCCTTGGTCCATCGGTTGAATGAGAGCTGTTGTCCAAACAGGCCTCTGCGGTTGGGTATATCCATACTGTTTTTTTGAGTCTTTTTTCACCAACCATGCGTAGAATTAAAACACCAGGGAAACTAAACTTTTGATAACTGATTTATAATAAGTCAAAATACCCGCATCTACAACAAATTTAACTTTATAATAAACTCTACATATAAATTATTAAAATCTGCTACATTACAATCAATAAAATGCATAAAATATACTGATTAAAACGATAAAAACCGTAGCTTTCAAAGGCTCAGCCTTCTTCTTCAGCGGTAAACCTTGCTATGCAGTACAACTTTAAATATCAGCAGGCTAACGGTACTCCTCACGTGTTTCCATTCTCGTGTGCTTCGTTCTCTCGCGTTGTGGAACTGGAAGTGGCTCGAGTGGAAGCCACACGGAATCGTTCATCCCTTTTGAGGATAGTGGTCTCAAAGATGGGATGAATCCGCGTGCCTCTATCCCTATTTATGTTAATGGTAGAACAAATCCGCAAACTCTCGAGCCACTTACGGTCCCAGAACTTATGCGCCCGATCGGTGATGATAGCATCGTCCGGGGAGATCTGGTGTTGTTTCTCCCAAAAATGCTCGGCCACGGCGGACTTGCCATATTCCGCATTTCTTATTGCCTTAGTGTGTTCCCCCAAACGATCTTTAAGACGGCGTTTTGTTTCCCCTACATAACACTCCCCACAATCCGGGCATCTAATGCTATATACGACCCCACTAGTGTTCTCTTTTTTAATGGGGTCTTTAACCTGAGACACGATTGCGCGCAGCCTCCGTCCTGGAAGCTGCACACAACGCGTCTGGTACTTTCTTAGTATTCTAGCAATATGATCAGACAAACCCGGGTAGTAGGGAATGTATGCAGTGGCTACCGGTGTAAATGGCTCGCCTCTCCTCTGATTTCCTTTAACATATTTCTCTATAATCCTCCGGGGGTAACCACATTTTGCAAGATCCGTCGCGACCCGTTCATACTCTAATTTTCTATCATCGGAGGCACTGCAATGTGATTTTGCTCTTTCAACTAAAGCTCTTACCACACTGTTCCTATGATGGTTGTTTTGGGCTGAGCTGTAATGCGTATACTGCCCTTTACACATGGACTTCCTAAACACCCTAGTCCTCAGCTGTCGACCTTCTCTACAGACCAACACATCTAGGAACGGCAAAACTCCTCCTTCTTCCACCTCCGATGTAAATTGTATGAATGGGGAGAAGCCATTTAAGCTGTTCAACACTTGATCCTCACTCCCCTTCCGAATGATTGAAAACGTATCATCCACATACCTTTTCCAGGGGGCGCATAGGGAGAACACTAGCATTAAATATTCTGGCCTCGAGCTCCTCCATAGCTAAATTAGCTATAATTGCGCTGATGGGGGAGCCCATGGCTGCACCATTAACCTGTTTTATACATAGTATTATCAAATACCATAGTGGTACTTGAGAGGCATAACTCTATTCCTTTCTCAATATCCTCTAGCTTTAGCTGTGTTCTAGTACTTAGGGTGGTGTCCCTCTGTAATGCCAAGCGTGCACACCACACCCCATGATCAATCGGAATACATGTAAATAGCGATTTCACGTCGAAGGAAATCATGATCTCATTTTCTTCTATGGGTTGGCTTCTAATAAACTGCAACAAAGTCTTTACTATCTTTAATACTGATTCTGAAAGTCCCACTAGTGGGATAACAATTTGGCTAAGAAACCAGAAAGTGCATAGGTTGGACTGCCTATAAATGAGACTAATGGGTCTAAGTGGCACATCCACTTTGTGAATTTTAGGCAAGCCATAAAATCTTGGCATTTGGCTACCTGTAGCGCGCAACATCCAGTATTAAAGATAGTAAAGACTTTGTGCAGTTTATTAGAAGCCAACCCATAGAAGAAAATGAGATCATGATTTCCTTCGACGTGAAATCGCTATTTACATGTATTCCGATTGATCATGGGGTGTGGTGTGCACGCTTGGCATTACAGAGGGACACCACCCTAAGTACTAGAACACAGCTAAAGCTAGAGGATATTGAGAAAGGAATAGAGTTATGCCTCTCAAGTACCACTATGGTATTTGATAATACTATGTATAAACAGGTTAATGGTGCAGCCATGGGCTCCCCCATCAGCGCAATTATAGCTAATTTAGCTATGGAGGAGCTCGAGGCCAGAATATTTAATGCTAGTGTTCTCCCTATGCGCCCCTGGAAAAGGTATGTGGATGATACGTTTTCAATCATTCGGAAGGGGAGTGAGGATCAAGTGTTGAACAGCTTAAATGGCTTCTCCCCATTCATACAATTTACATCGGAGGTGGAAGAAGGAGGAGTTTTGCCGTTCCTAGATGTGTTGGTCTGTAGAGAAGGTCGACAGCTGAGGACTAGGGTGTTTAGGAAGTCCATGTGTAAAGGGCAGTATACGCATTACAGCTCAGCCCAAACCAACCATCATAGGAACAGTGTGGTAAGAGCTTTAGTTGAAAGAGCAAAATCACATTGCAGTGCCTCCGATGATAGAAAATTAGAGTATGAACGGGTCGCGACGGATCTTGCAAAATGTGGTTACCCCCGGAGGATTATAGAGAAATATGTTAAAGGAAATCAGAGGAGAGGCGAGCCATTTACACCGGTAGCCACTGCATACATTCCCTACTACCCGGGTTTGTCTGATCATATTGCTAGAATACTAAGAAAGTACCAGACGCGTTGTGTGCAGCTTCCAGGACGGAGGCTGCGCGCAATCGTGTCTCAGGTTAAAGACCCCATTAAAAAAGAGAACACTAGTGGGGTCGTATATAGCATTAGATGCCCGGATTGTGGGGAGTGTTATGTAGGGGAAACAAAACGCCGTCTTAAAGATCGTTTGGGGGAACACACTAAGGCAATAAGAAATGCGGAATATGGCAAGTCCGCCGTGGCCGAGCATTTTTGGGAGAAACAACACCAGATCTCCCCGGACGATGCTATCATCACCGATCGGGCGCATAAGTTCTGGGACCGTAAGTGGCTCGAGAGTTTGCGGATTTGTTCTACCATTAACATAAATAGGGATAGAGGCACGCGGATTCATCCCATCTTTGAGACCACTATCCTCAAAAGGGATGAACGATTCCGTGTGGCTTCCACTCGAGCCACTTCCAGTTCCACAACGCGAGAGAACGAAGCACACGAGAATGGAAACACGTGAGGAGTACCGTTAGCCTGCTGATATTTAAAGTTGTACTGCATAGCAAGGTTTACCGCTGAAGAAGAAGGCTGAGCCTTTGAAAGCTACGGTTTTTATCGTTTTAATCAGTATATTTTATGCATTTTATTGATTGTAATGTAGCAGATTTTAATAATTTATATGTAGAGTTTATTATAAAGTTAAATTTGTTGTAGATGCGGGTATTTTGACTTATTATAAATCAGTTATCAAAAGTTTAGTTTCCCTGGTGTTTTAATTCTACGCATGGTTGGTGAAGAGAGCTGTTGTGTTTTCTGGCAGAAAGTGGTATGATATTTTACCATCATAGCTTTTTAAATCACATACATGTATGGGATAAGTAGGCATGTTGTACATCAGTAGCATTGCATATTGTGGTAAACCTTTTGATGCCAAATGTGATTTTACACATCGTACAAATATTTTATGAAACCAATCATGAAATATATCTTGGCTCATCCATGCGTTGTTTTGTGAGAAATATTTAACTGGCAAAGTATTTAAATTAATTTTTTAAATGATCTAGGCTTTTTTGGTTTTCCTATAACAACCAAAGGCAATTTATGACTACTGCTGGCATTAGCACATACCATTATAGTGATGCAATCTTTTTGCATCTTATATCTGGTTCCTTATGTTCAGTCATTGAGGCCAGTGTCTTTTGAGGTAGTGCCTTCGAATTAAGGCCAGTCTCATCACAGTTGTATATTTGGTCTTTAACCAAACTTTGAGCAGCTATTTCCTTCTGTAGTTTTTCACAATAAACAGAAATTGCTGCACTAACGGCACTTAGCTTCTCATCCTGGATCAACAACTGTCGAATACCATTGAAAATTTAAATTTGTCCAACCATCCGATGCTAACCTTGAACGAAAGATCTCTGCCTAGTTTTTTTTATTGATTTCAATGGCTTTTTTGATTATTATAAGTCCCAACAATGGAATTCGTTGGTTATAGTTTTTCTATAATACAGAATTATAGTAATGTCAATTTTTCTGAACTCTTGCTTACATTCACAGAATGCTGATGACTTCTTCCATACACTATTCCACTTCTTTACAATGAACTAAAGCTTATGAGTAGCAGCAGAAGCCGCATGATCAATGACTCTCAAAATGCCATGCACTGCTTAGTAGATATTCTAAGCTGCAATATTCTCATTCTAGTGTTATAGTGTCTTCCTTCTAGATAGCAATGTTAGGCCTCTGCAATTAAATGGATGCAAATACAGAAGGAAATGAAATTTGCTACATGTTACTAAATAAAGTACTATGCATGTTCTTAACCAAGTGGCCTAATTATTTTGCAGTGTGATATTCTATTATAAGCTTTACTCAACAAGCATCAAAAGCTATTCACAATTCTTCATAAAGTACTAAAAATTATGTAGTATGATGCAAATGTGGAGGAGACTAATCAGTTAAGGGAGGTGTAAGACTGACCACTGATTCTCATGAAGCTCAATGGCATTCTATTTTAATTTATTATTCCTTCATTGTATTATCATATTGTTAAGGCATGTTTCCATTCCCTTTACAGAATCTTTTGAAATATATAATTCAGCCTTGGTGACACCAAGAGGGTGCTGTTAAATTCTTGTTCATGGCTTTTATTCCCAAATTAGAAATGTATTCATTCTACAATGCCCTTATCCTTAGTTTTGTTTCACCATCCCCTCTGTCCATCTTTTATTGCCAGAGTTATAGTATGGTGGTTTTCCTTACTTTTGCTTCTTACCTGATCTGCCATTTTGCTAGCATGGTTATCTTAGAAGTATAGATTTTGACACCGGCCATGATCTGCTAGCAGAAACAATTAAAGGGAAATTTAAAAATACAAAGCCAAAGAACAATAGAGCAACATTAAATATATCACGATTTGAAGGAGACAAAATAAAGGAAATTTATGGGAAAACACTACAAGAAAAATTAAAAGATATAAACTATTCATCATCTGTGGAAAATATATGGGAGAACACTAAACAAATGACTAAAGATGCAGCCTTTAGAAACCTTGGGAACAAAACCAAAACCAAGCAATCCTTGGATTACAGCAGAAATTTTAGATGTATGGACGGAAAAAAGACAAATGAAAAACCTCTTAAACAAAGAAAATAGTGAAGAAAAAAGGGAAAAATACAAAACCCTAAAAAACAAAATAGACAACCTATGTAAAGCTGTTAAAAGGATATGGGTGGAAGATAAAGCAAAGCAGTTCGAAGAGGCAAATAAATGTCATGACTCTAAAACAACTTACCGGGTTATAAAGGAACTTTCTAAAACATACGTCCCGAAAACACTGACGATGAAAAATAAAAACAATACAAAAACAGGAGACATGCAAGAAATTAAAAAAATTGAAAGAAAGAATATTACCAAACCCGGTTCAAAGGGGAAGGAAAAAACACTCTTGCCTTAGATAATAGAAGAGATAAAGCACCCTCGATAACAAAAGAAGTTCAGAAAGCAATTAGCCAAATGAAGAATGAAAAAGGTGCCTCTGTAGCCAGGTCTAATCAAGAAGATTAGACCGGGGTTCGAGCCTGTGACCACCAAATATGGAGGATGTGGAAAGGTCAAATGACCACCACATATCCCCAGAGCAATATGGCCTTAGTTGCTAATGTTCCTAAAAAAGCCGAAAACAACAACAGCAGCCAGAAATGATGGTATCCAAACAGAACTATGGAAATTCGGAGGCGATGCAATGTTAAAACATCTTGCACAATTGTTTAATCTAATTTTATTTACAGGTGATACACCAGAAGACTGGAAAAGTGGAATAATAGTACCTATACACAAATTGAATTGAATTGAATATTGAATTTCTTGAATCATTATTGAATTTCTTGAATATCTTGAATATCATTATTGAATATTTTTTACATCAAATTATTTTTTGTAAGTAGCTTATAGACCTAGTAAGGATCGTTAGTTTATTCTGAATCGAGACAGTGAGATTTGAAAGTTAATTAATACTTAAGTGTCCATAGATTACCATTCGTAAATTCCCGCCTTTTTCTTTGTCATACGATCGTTATATATCGAACCTAGATAGCATTAATATAGTATAGGTTATAATATTTTCAGCGATCGGTAAAATTTATTAAACTTGTTGAACTTCGTTGGCATTTAAATTGCACTTTAACTAAATACATATACCGACTTAGATTACAAACGTAACATAATTAATTAATACATAACTGATACGGAAATTATATAAAGGGAACTCGGAGATAGTTAATACTTGACACTAAAAAATATATATACCATTATAACTGTGTTGGGAGATAAGTTAGGGTTATAAACTGAAATTGAAATTTTATTTAAATTAAAAGTAATCATGACTCAGACCAGAGCAGCAAAACAAAAGGCTCAAGCTAATGGAAGTGCTGTGGCTCAGAGGAGAACTGAGGGGGGCAGTTGCCTTCTGAATCACAGCCTTCTAAAATGCACAGCTCGCATGATGTTTGTGGAGCATTCAGGTACGGGACATGATATTGCCATAGGGGATGTCTTTGTGTGTGCGCGATGCAAGGAGTGTATCGAAATCAGGCAACAACTCAGCGTTCTTATGGGCCTATATGAGAGCTTGAAGGACAGGGTGGATGCCCTCGAAGAAACTAAATTGAGGGGCCCATCAAGCTCTCAGCTGCCCACATCAATGCCAGACCTTGCACTTGGTCATCGTGAAACACAGCGGCAACCCCCAAGGCAAAATGCGCTGGTCCCAAAGGAACTAGTAGTTGTTGGTGACTCTATTGTCAGGGAAACAGGGAACATGCTTTGTAAAAAGGATAGGTGGAACAGGACCAGGGTATGTCTGCCAGGGGCAAAGGTTGATGATGTTGTAGAGCAGATATCACCTTTTAAGGGCACAAAAGGTGATATAGTTGTACACGTTGGCACTAATGATATCAAGAGTAGGAGACCGGCAGAATTGCTTAACAAGTACAGGTCACTGTTGAAAAAAAGCCGTGAAACAGGGTTGAATTTGAAAGTGTCTGCAATTCTGCCCAGACACGATAGGAGGGAGTATATGATGAGAGCCTTGTTGATCAATTCGGCCCTGGAAAGACTGTGCAAGGCTCAAGGGGTAGAATTTTTTTCAGCCTGGACTTTACTTGTTAACAGGAGAGACTGCTTCTACAGGGATGGGATACACTTAAATAGAAAGGGTGCAAGAATATTTGCTGATGCTATCAAGGCAGTGTTAGGTGGGTCGGAAAACTGCTAGCTTGGGGGGATACAAAGAAAAATAGATTAACAGCAGCCACTGGCAGAGGTGAAAGAGATTCTTGCACTGATTCTACTGGAATGAGCAGAAGCCTGAAAAACAAGATTCAGGATATTTCAGAGACTGCTGGGAATCATTGGGGTACAAGTAAACACATGGGTTGTGTTAGGGTAGCTAAGAAAAAGAACAGGTGCATGTATACCTGCGTGTACACCAATGCTAGGAGTTTAGTAAATAAATTTGATGAATTTGAGGAATTGCTCAAAACATCAAAGGCAGATATTGTTGGGATATCAGAGACTTGGTGTCACACAGATATAAGGAATGCAGAACTGGAATTTGGTGAGTACAATGTCTACAGAAAGGATAGACTGGATAGGAAGGGAGGAGGGTTTATGCTATTAGTTAAGAAATACATAAAATCCAGGGGAAGTGAAGCCAGTGGACATCGCTGGACAGTGCAGTGTCGAGTCAGTTTGGTGTGACATAAGCATTGGGAGATCAAAATTGAGAGTAGGAGTGTGCTATAGGCCTAATGACTCTGATGAGTATAATAAGAAACTGTACAGGGAAATAGAGTGGGCCAGTAAATCAGAGAGTCTTATAATGGGAGATTTTAATTTCCCAGATATTGACTGGAGTTTGGGGGCTGGTCACTCACACACTAGCAGGGCTTTTGTGGATTTATTGGATGATTGTTTTCTACATCAACATGTTCGGGAGGCAACTAGAGGGAGGAATACTCTTGATTTGATTATCAGCAGTGATTCTTCATGCATTAAGAACCTGCAGATAAATGAACCACTAGGTGGCAGTGATCACAGTGTGCTGAAGTGGGATTTACTCAAAGAGGTAACTACCATTAGGGGTAAAGGGAAGGGTTATTGCTTTTGTAAAGGCGACTACGATGGACTGAGACAGTATTTCAATTCTATACAGTGGGACCAACTGATGATGTTACCAACAGCAAATGCAAAATGGGAAGCATTCAAAGAACTTATCTTGGAAGCTACTAGGCTTTACATACCAACTAAGAAATATTGTTCAAGGTTCAAGGCCTAAATGGATGTCAGATGAACTGATGAGGCATATGGCAGAGAAGAAACATGCATGGGATACATACAAATTAACACGACACAGAAGCCTATGATAGATACAAGTTGATCTGTAACCAAGTTACAAAGGCGGTTAGGCAGGCGAAGGAAGAGTACGAGAAATCTTTGGCAAGGGATGCAAAGAAAAACAGCAAAGAGTTCTTTATTTATGTAAACTCTAGAAGGAAGGGGATGAATCAGATTGGTCCACTTGATATCGATGGGTCAACTGTTGATGATCCTGCTCAGGTAGCTAACAAACTAAACGAATATTTTGCATTGACATTTACACATGAGGAGTTATTTAGCGAGGGGAAAGCCAGGGGTGTATTCAACTCTAGCAGTAAGCTAGAGAATCTTGTAATAACTGAGAGTAAAGTGGAGGAGAAACTGTTGAAGATAAACACAAGAAAGGCACCTGGGGTGGATGGGATCTATCCAGTTATATTAAAGGAGGCAGCAGAGGAAGTAAGCAAACCCTTAGCCATAATTATGAGAGCTTCCTTGGACTCATGGGGGGTACCCGCAGACTGGAGATGTGCAAATGTGACCCCAATTCACAAAGGAGGATCAAAGGCTGACACAAGCAATTATAGACCTGTGAGTTTAACTTCTGTTCCATGAAAATTCATGGAGGCACTAGTTAAAGAAGCACTGCAGGATCATTTAGACAAGACTTCAGTTATAGCTCAGACACAGCATGGTTTTGTTAAGGGGAAGTCTTGCCTGACCAACTTGATTGGATACTATGATGCAGTCACAAAAGAACTGGATGCAGGGAATAACTTTGATATTATATACTTGGATCTTAGAAAGGCTTTTGATACTGTTGCACATGGAAGACTGCGGCACAAACTGGAGCAGTGTGACATTGGAGGCAAATTGCTGCTGTGGATAAAGGGGTGGCTGAGGGGGAGAAGACAGAGAGTGGTAATCAATGGACACTGCTCATCGTGGACTAATGTTATTAGTGGAGTCCCTCAGGGCTCAGCGTTGGGTCCATTATTGTTTTCTGTATTCATAAATGATATTGATGATGGTATATCAAGCTTAATGTCGAAGTTTGCAGACGATACAAAGGTAGGCAGGGTTGTCAAGGACACTACTGACACTATGCTGCTGCAACAGGATCTGGAAAGGTTGAGCAGATGGGCTGAGAGGTGGCAAATGAAGTTTAACATTGACAAATGTAAAGTACTACACATGGGAAACAGCAACCCCAGAGCAACGTATCAACTCTGTGGTACTACACTGACAGTGGTAGAGAATGAAAGGGACCTGGGGGTGGTTGTGCAGGCAGTTATGAAGTTCTCTGAGCAGTGCAGACGGGCGGCAAGAGTAGCTCATGGTGTATTCTCAATGATATATAGGAATTTTTCTAGCAGGGATAAGGAGGTGATTATTCCCTTGTATAAAGCAACGGTCAGGCCACACCTAGAGTGCTGTATACAGGTCTGGAGGCCTCATTTCAAAAGGATGTAGAGCTGCTGGAACGAGTACAGAGAAGGGCAACAAGATTAGTGAATGGAACAAAGGGGTGCTCTTACGAAGAAAGGCTTAAGTTTTGCAAATTCCAGTGTCTGGAGACTAGGCACCAGCGAGGTGATCTGATAGAGGTGTATAAAGCATTGAATGGTTTGAGCATGCTCAATGCTGATGGGATTCTTTCTCTCGCTCAGAATAATCACCTGAGAGGGCATAAATTCAAATTGAGGAAAGACAGATGTAGGATAGACGTGCGGAAATTTGCCTTTAGCCAGCGAGTGGTTGGTTGGTGGAACAGACTTCCATCCCTTGTCGTGGAAGTTGATAGCCTAAATAAGTTTAAGGCTCAGCTGGACAGGTATTTTGAACGAACAGAGGGGTGAAGTGGAAGTGGTTTTTTTTTTTTTTTTGGCTGATGCTGCATAAGCTTGCTTTCTTGCATCAAATGCCTCTACTAATGCTAATGCTAAGAAAACTGTCAGAATTATAGACCCATTACCCTTTTAAACCATATATAGCAATACCCTGCACATAGCACTAATAATTGGTACCAAAACTGTTCTGTGTTATGTGAAACCATGCTAATTGAGGTATAATTATAATGGATTTTGCCGACCGGGCTAGCCGGGTAGGTAAAGTGCCTGGCTGGCAACCCAAATGTTGCGGGTTCGATTCCCGCTTCGGGCTGGATATCACGATGGTGCCGAACCAACCGGTTGGTTGGATATCCTGGCCACGATACACGAAGGAAGCAAGAAAAAACTGGTTCCTTCGTGTATTGATCACATCATACGAAATAAATAAATAAATAATGGATTTTAATTGGATGCCACAGAAACAGGCTATAAACAAATTATAATAAATCTATATACAATTTGTACTTGATAGCCAATTAAAAGGATTTGAAATTAAAAATATTGCAAACATTTTATTACATCATGACAAAGGAGAAAAAAGCTTTATTGTTTATTTAGGTATTTCAGTAATAAAGTCTGGTGAAGTCGTCCCTTCATTTCTCGGCATATAATTCTTAGCATCGACTCATCTTGTAAAATTTGCCATATCTTGATGCTACAGTGAACAGCCAGATCTCCATTCATAATACCGTCACAGGCCATGTCAACCCCCGCCCCCCCCCGCTCAAAAAAAAACTTTCTTCAATTCTTGTGTTGAAAATTCTTTTGGTGCTACTTCAGAATTGTTTTTCTCTTCTTCATATGCAGTTTGCTCGTCAATTTCAAGGAGAGTTGCATCATTTTATTATTATTAGCTATAGGGTGCAAGGAAGCCTGAGGCTTATGCTACACCAGCCAAAAAAAAATTCCCGAGTTACCCTGAGAGAGAGAGAGAGAGAGAAACCCCAGGGGCTCACATCTTGTGAGTATGGGTTTGGCACACCCAGGGTCCTGAGCTGGATATCATCATTCTTCTCCTTCTTGGTGATTTCCTTTTACTTTTCTTTCTCTCTCTCTCTCTCTCTTAGGGTAACTGGGGAATTTTTTTTTTTTTGGCTGGTGCAGTATAAGCCTCATGCTTCCTTGAACCATATAGCTAATAATAATAATAATAATAATAATAATAAAGTAGAAGGGAATCACCAAGAAAGAGAAGAATGATGATATCCAGCTCAGGACCCTGGGTGTGCCAAGTCCATACTCACTAGATGTGAGCCCATGGAGTTTTGCTTGTGAGTCAGTGCAGTCACATACATTGGCAGCGTTCAAAGTTTCAAATCCCAGGTCTTTTCCAATCTTCACAATGTCTTCGGCAATTGTCTGAATTTGCAATTCAAAACCAGTGAAATCATTTACCAAATGGGGCAAAACATGCCCAAACAGAACACATTGTTGGCAGTGATTTTTAGCCAAGATGCAAATATATTTTTGATTGTATTTAAACAGGTAAAAAATAAATTGTGAAATGAAAAGTTTGAAAGCTATCAATGTCATCTCATCAGGATGGAATTAAGAATACTGAACATTGTTGCACATTGCTGCTTACTGCCTGAGGGGAGATATTGGCGCATGTGAGACAATAGAGTTGGCACTGCAGCATGTATGTATGAATTCCTAGGCTACGACAATGCAGCATATACGTAGAATACATGTCTAGGCTATTGAATGAGTTTTAATATGTAGAGTAAATTTTTGACTTAAACTTAACTGAAAACTGTGTTATAGTGAAACCCATGCTGATTGAAGCCGTGCTAAGCGAGGTATTGCTGTATATAAAATATTTATAAGGATCTTAAAAAATAGGATACTTAGAACATATGAAGAAGCAATAGGGGAAGAACAAGCAGGATTTAGAAAAGACAGATGAACAACAGACCAAATATTCAAACTAAACATCATTGCAGAAAAATATTGGAATAAGAAGAAACCTCTATCTGTGCTTCACAGATTTCAAGCAGGCATTTGACTCTGTAAACAGAGAAAATTTAAGGAAGCAACTACAAAATATCCCACTTGATCATGAAATAATCATGTTTGTAAACAATTTCGACAAGAGCAAAAGTAAAATTCAACAACCTTAAAACAAAGAAATTTGAAATAGAGAAAGGAGTCATGCAGGGATGCCCTTTATCTCCATATCTATTTAATATCTACCTAGAAGAACTAATGAAATCAATTGAAGAAAAAAGAGGCACAATAATAAATGGAAAAAATATAAACCACATAAAATATGCAGATGATATTGTGATTTTAACAGAAACCAAAGAACAACTAAATGAAATACTAACAAACATCGATAAAGCAAGCAACAATTATGGAAATAATATAAATAAAACCAAAGTAATGCAAATCGGAAAAAACATAGAAGGCATAAACATCCAAAATCAACAAATAGAACAAGTACAAAAATTTGTATACCTGGGCTCTCTAATAACTGGAAACCTAAGTAATATTGACCAAATTAATCACAGACTGAACATCGGATGGACAAACATGAACAAACTCAAAAACATATGGAAGAGCAATAAAATCTCAAATAGTTTAAAAATTAAACTATATGAAATTGTCATCATACCCACAGCAACTTATGGATCAGAGAATTGAAGAATAAATAAAAAAGAAAGGCAAAAAATAATGTCATTTGAAATGAGATGTCTAAGGAAAATCAATAAAACACATTGAAGAGAACATAAAACTAATGAACAAGTAACGAGAGATCTAAATTTTGAATGCAGAATAATAGAGCAGATCTACAAAAAAAAAACAACTTCAGTGGTTTGGACATGTGAACTGGATGAAACAACACAGGCTGCCTAATGTAGTACTGACTGGAAGAATTGGAGATAAGAGACCACCAGGAAGACCCAAAAGAGAATGGCTTCAATGCCTAAAGGAAAACACAGGCTTTCAGCGTTATGAACAAATGATGCAAGATTCAAGAGATTGACAATCTCTTGAATCTTGCCAAATGGAAGAGTAGAATGATGATGAGTTTACATATTTCAATTTGCATTTTACATGTCTGTGTGTGTGTGTGTGTGTGTGTGATGTAATAGAAAATTTATGGGATAATGCACATAAAAAAAAAGGTAAGCAAATTGCTAAAATACGACTGCTGAGTGACACCATAGCTTGCACATGAGCATCTATAACCAAGTATTGTATATCTTATAATGTACAGAGTAAGAAGTTTTAGTTCCATAGTGATCTGATAAAAACACTTTCAGGTTGGTGTTTTTACCATAATCAGTGACTAATATGCACAAAAGTAGAAGGGTTAATGTCCAGCAGTTATTCTAAAAGAAGTGAAATATAGATTATATAAAAGAGAACGAAACTTTCATTCCCCCTTGAAAACATACTAATTCAGGAGGTGGTAAAATAGAAATGGATAGTAGATAAGGTCAAAAGTGAACAACAAAAAAGGTCTAAACCCAAAAATATAACTCAGGTTTAACAGGGTCATCAGTCATGTCCCACTAGCTTGGCCCTGAATAGAGCATCATATAGCATTTTGGAAATAAATTTATAAAATACATAAAAATGTTTCTAGAGAAAACAGGTCATGTTTTTCTTAAAGGATGGTTGGCCAGAAATAGCAGTTTTTTCCAGCAATTATTCAGTTTAGTGAAACTACTGTTTCTCTCTGAATAGTTAAGTGTATTAAAAAAAGATTGCTGGTAATTGCCTTGGATTTTTGTTTTCATTTTGGCAAATTATAAAAATTTCCACATTTTAGTTAATCCCAAATCATTACAACTGCCATTTAAAAAACTGGGATGGAACTGATAACCCCAGTAAAACAACCCAAGGGCTCACATCTGGTGAGTATGGGCTTGGCACACCCAGGGTCCGGAGCTGGATATCATCATTCTTCTCTTTCTTGGTGATTGTTCGTTCGTTCACTCTCTCTCTCTCTCTCTCTCTCTCTCTCTCTCACACACACACACAGGGTAACTCAATATATTTTTTATTTTTTTGACTGGTGCAGCAAAAGCCTTAGGCTTCCTTGCACCATATGGCTAATTATAATAATAACTACTATTAGAAAACTGTCTATCCAGATTTGTGTAAAGGTTAATTTTGACAGTTTACCATAATTATTATGACAGCATATGCATCTTGTGTGTAAAATGACATTAATAAAGGCTGTCTCGTCCTATTACAAGAATTACATAAATAAACAATGGAATCATATTTTATTTATTAATTTCTTAACTGCTTCCTCTGATAAACTTACTTACCAAGTATTGCTTCGTGATCGAATTCAGTGCGGTGATCTCCATCCTTGAAATGAGAATGATCACGGGGATTCACGACACCATCCTCCAGTCTTTCTTTAGTCAGTTCATCTTTGGAAGTTTTATGAGTATGACCATGAGGTCCGCATCCAACAAATGGTTCCAGAATAAAAATAAGAGAAGTAATACACAATAATGGAAGCATATTTTTCATGACTACACTTATTCGATAATGACTAATTTACCGTACACGGATCACTAAACTCCACGATAATCATAAATTGGACCGGACAAGTTCCCAATATAAAATTTAGAAGTTCGCATGTATAAACACTATCAGTTATAAAGAAAATATTTCTCTTCACAGAATGTGATGAAAGAAAAAAAAAAAAAAAACGCAAGCTATTTTTATCAACACTGATGAGGGATGTAAATGTCGCTCGACAGCCGTTCTAATAGATCACAGATAGTTTCTAAGAAGCATGGACTCTTAACAAAACCCAAGAAAAGCAATATTTATAGAAAAAACAAGGTTTCATTGAACTTTAAAGGTTATCATACCGATATTTTCTATCACTAAGAGATGTTTACACCCAGAAGTGACTGTATAAAACTAGGCGTTATTCTTAACGAATAAGTTTTTGTATGGGGGCGTAACAAGCATAAGTTAAAAAGAGAAGGGGGTAAAAAATTTCAGCTGAGTAAGAATGGCATTTAAAAACAGTGGCATCATCTATTCATTACACAGTAGATTATTCTGTCCAGTTTATTATAAAGAACAGTGTAAGCATTATACTGTGATTATACAACTTATACACAACGGCAACGATATTTGAATAAAAATTTGAAAGAAATACTTATGAAGCTATAATAAATACGAATTTATCTATGAATAATGTGAAGTTAAAAAATTATTTCTAATAAATACGAATGAAACGAGAAACAGTAAAACCAATGAATATACGCAGATAATTAAGCATTTCAAGGTTGGCGGCAAAAATATCCAATTTACGCAGTTCGTTCAACATTTGTTTTTTGGAATAATAATAATAAGAAGAAAAGCATCATGCACCTGGTTAAATGGATCTGAATTTGTTAATTTATTATTACTTTTGAAATATTATCTGAATATTATTAAAGTTGAATTGCTGTTGCCTCAGGCAATATGGGTGATATAACAAAGAAAAAATAAAATCTCGCATCGGGTTGTCTGTGATCCTGGGTAAGGCCGAATTTACTATGGCTCATTTGCGCTAGTTCCCCATGGTCACTTATGGTTATTCTACCTCAAAAATAGAGGTAGAATAACCATACAATTAATATTGGTCCAGGAGGCTTCACAAAGTTATTTTAGGGCTTCTAAAAATATGTGCGCCACGGGCCAGACTACCTAAAAAAAAAAGAAGACTATCTAAAGCTTACATTTATTCTGGAACAATTCCTGATATATAGGCATAAGTTATGGGTTGGAGTTTTGCTAACCGAGGGGTTCTGTCACCGCCATCCCCACACCGGGTGGAAAAGGTCCGGGTTCGAATCCAGTCGATGGCGCAAGGAACTTTTATGGACATTTTTCAATCCGCGGTTGAGTTAGTCGGTCTCAGGCATAGACAACAGGGTTTTTAACCCCGGTACCAGGGTTTTTCGTCAAACAAGGCAGTCAAATCGACCAGAGGACACACGCAATTTAAAGACACAGCATACATGGGTAGATAAAATAACTTTCCGGTTACCCTAATAAATAGTTTTTTTTTTTTTCTCTCTCTCCGAGGGGACCGCCCACTGTTAACTGTTACATTGATATATCTGTTGCACTAAACACAGTTAAAATATGTACTTTTCAACTGCTTTCCTTGCGGATCATACAGAGTATAAACTTTTGTTTATAGTCTGTGGAATTTATCTATTTGTTTATCATATATAATATGAAATTCAGAATCAAGTGTTACGTTTCAAATGGAAAGTTCAGAAAAGAAGAATGGAAGGATACACATATTCGGTTCCAGTGGAAAGATGGGAAAAAGATCTGGGACGGTCCGCTTAGGTGAGAATGGTAGCACTATTCGTATATGACTTTGTGGCTAGTGTAGCTGTTTCGTTGCTCTCCAAGAGTATTTAGAAAAGTCTTAGTTTGACTATCGACCGAAGTCCTGAGAGCAGTAGCGCTGTGTTCCTATGTGCCGCCAGTAAGCAGAATAACTCACATCTGGTGAGTATGGGCTTGGCACACCCAGGGTTCTGAGCTGGATATCACCATTCTTCTCTTTCTTGGTGATTCCCTTCTCTCTCTCTCTCTCTCTCTCTCTCTCTCTCTCTCTCTCTCTCTCATTGTAACTTGGGAATTTTTTTTTTTTTGGCTGGTGCAGCATAAGCCTCAGGCTTCCTTGCACCATATAGCTAATAATAATAATGATAATGAATGAAAATTTGTCCCCCTAAATGTTGAATACTGATAAGCGTTAACCAATCAGAAAACAATATCGAAAAAAATTCTGGCGCCCTCTTGAACTGCCTCCCATAAGCGACGCTTACATCGCCTACCCCCTTGCAGTGCCCCTGTCTGAGAGTTACAACTAAGTTGCAACTTTCAGGTCTTCTACAGTGATTGGGACAAATTTTGAGGCGTTTCTCTTAGTGTTGCTTTAGGAACAAGTACTAGTATCTTGCGACTAATGTACGTGATTAGTTTTGGAGATCCTATCTTTTGTTATAGCAAAAAGCAAAATAATAGGTATTCTTCAGTACAGTACTGTGTTCAGGTTTCAGTGAGCCAAGAGCAGTGGTGTGCAAGAGCGAAATCTGGAGGAGTTTGGAACAGTCCCTTGTTAAATTCCTTGGGGAACTTTTGGGCCCCCTTGTTAAAAAAAATCAGTTTCATAAAATTTAACAAAATATTTTATCTAGGGATGAAATTCTTCTTGAGCGAGCCCCTCGGTAACGAATTGGCATCACACCCTGGCCATACATAAATTTATATATTTGTGAGCCCCGAGAAAATATTTATGCAGTAGTGAACCTTAGACAAAATATTCATTCATCAGTCAACCCTAGACAAAATATCCATGCATCAGCTCTAGAAGAAATATCATTACACGGCCCTACAGAGGAACCTGGGTAAAAATTGCAACTAGTGCTGCTAGAAACACTAATTTTATAGCCTCAATATGGATGGACTGTGTTCTAATACAGTCTGGACGGATGAACTGTGTTCTAATACAGTCTGGACGGATGAACTGTATTCTAATGGATGGACTGTGTTCTAATATTCACTTAATTTCAATGATGATGCAATTAATGTAGGAGGTGTCATGAGCCATAGTCAATTTTTTTAACTTATTTAGGCATAAACGTAATGGTCCTGCAGAGAGCCAATGCATAAAAGATGAAAATTACTCTCCCAAATGGACTACTTTTGTAACCTTGGGTTGTAATAAAGGCTGTAATTGTACATTACAGCCTTTATTACTACAAATAAAGTAGTCAACTGTGCATTCTCAGAACCTGTCTAACTAATTTAGTGACTGGAGCAAACAATTCATAGTTGATGTTTTAAAATTATAAAACTTCAAATATCATATTTGCGCCTTTGAGAGAAAGTCCCCCAAAACAAGCGCGCCATCGGCCCATACCGTGACAAAACTCCATACACTCGAAACGCACGGTGACAATGCCCATGTGGAATGTGTGCTGTGCATTGCGTGCAAAGATGTTTGGACTGTATATATTCAGTCTATATATTCATCATCCTTATAGCAATATCACTTCTTGTGGCTTCCCTGAACTTCTGGTTAATAGTGTTTGATTAAGGACAGACCAGATCTATGCGAAATCAGTTTGAGATAAACCTCTTTTTACGTTATTGTGGAGTACCTGAACATCCCGGCTACAGTAACAGCATAACGTTTCTATTCAACGATCACGTCAGCCAACGTTGATAAAGGCTGTTGTAATTTTGCTGGAATGAAACAAACAGACCGAATGTTAATGTGTCATTCTATGATGACGTCTCGTTCGGAGTCGCTAAACCCAATTTTTTTTACTGTATTTCATTGATTTGGTTAATTCTACCACGAATGTAATTTGTTTAATTCCAATTTCTGTCAGTTTGGCGCACTATAGGCACAGCAATTGATGCGACGAATAACCAATTAACAAATAAAGCTGACACACAGATGGTGGGTATCTGTCATTTTTGTTAAATTCCAACGGTATGTTTGTTTTTGGAGATTTTCAAGTTGTTGACTTTGTAGGATTTTAGTTGTATATCAGCAACTAAGGTTATATTGCACAGTATATATTAGGTTTGTAAATTGCGTGCGTTTGGCAGTTGATTTTTATTTACTGGATGAAAACCTGAGTTTAAGTGGCCAAAAATCATTGTACTTCGTCTAAGATCAACTAAGTCAGCCACATTGAGAAAAAGACCCATAAAAATTCCTAGTTCGTTGGCAGGATTCGAATTCAGGTCTTTTCTTTCCAGTGTGGTGTTGACGATGATTATACTAATTGTACGTTGTAAAGCATATATCATCTTTTAAGGGCACAAAAGGTGATATTGTTGTACACGATGGCACCAATGACATTAAGAGTAGGAGATCTCCAGATTTACTTAACAAGTACAGGTCAATGTTGCAAAAAAGTCGTGATTCAGGGTTAAATTTGAAAGTATCTCCAATTCTGCCCAGACACGATAGGAGGGAGTGCATAATGAGAGCCTTGTCAATCAATTCGGCTCTGGAGGAAATGTGCAAGCCTCAAGGGGTAGAATTTTTTTCAGCGTGATCTGTGCTTGTTAACAGGAGAGACTGCTTCTACAGGGACGGGATACACGTAAATAGAAAGGGGTGCAATGATATTTGCTGATGTTATCGAGGCAGTGTTAGTTGGGTTGGAAAACTGCTAGCTTGGGAGGATTCACAGACTAAAAGGTTAAAAGTAGTCGCAGGCAGAGGTGAAGGTGATTCTTGCAGTACTTCTATTAGAATAAGTAACGACCTGGAGCGAGGGGTGCTGGGGGTTTCAGGGACTGATGGCAGTCTCGCGAAACAGGTGGGTATATGAGATGTGTCCAGGTAACTAGGAATAGGAATAGGTCCATGTATGCTTGCATGTATACCAATGCTAGAAGTATAGTAAATAAATTTGATGAATTTGAAGTGTTGGTCAAGATATTAAAGGCGGATATTGTTGGGATATCAGAGACGTGGTGTCACATTGATATTAGGAATGCAGAATTGGAATTTGGGGAGTACAATGTGTACAGAAAGGATAGACAGGATAGGAAGGGAGGAGGTGTTATGCTGTTAATTAAGAAAAACATAAAATCAAAAGAAGTGCATCCAGTTGATATAGATGAACAGTGCACTGTTGAGTCAGTTTGGTGTGACCTAAACACTGCGAAAGCAAAAATAGGCCTAATGACTCGAATTTATTTCGTATGCTGTGATCAATACAGTTTTTTCTTGCTTCCTTCGTGTATCGTGGCCGGGATATCCATCCAACCGGTTGTTCGGCACCATCGTGATATCCAGCCCGAGGCGGGAATCGAACCCGCGACCTTTGGTTTGCCAGACAGCCACTTTACCTACCCGGCTAGCCCGGTCGGATGAGTACAATGAACAACTGTATGGACAGCGATTGGCACCCACCGGTATTGCACTATCTCCGGTGGGTGTGGGATTTGTGCCCATGGCACTAAAGGTAATAGTAGACCCAGGCTTGGATGCTTGTGCCTGGGGGCAGGCAGCGGCTGCCTGGGTGTTGGCTGCTCCCTGGTGGCAAGGTGGACATACACAAGCGATAAAAAGCTTGCTGAGTTTTTGCACCACCACAGACGTGCAAGGTGGAGATGGGCTAAGGCCTAGGAGCCACCCTTGATACAGGTAAAACACACACACACACACACACACACACACACACACGTGTTCATATATAATATAGGTATAATGAGAATGATAATGCTAATGTATATAAAATTGTATATATATATTCTCTGTAAGTTCTTGTATATAAAATGTAAAGAATTGTGTGTACAAATAAATGGAAATGGAAAAAAAAATGTATGGACAGCGGTTAGAAGATTTCTTTTCATCTTCTCCATTTGAGGTCCTTAACAAACCACATCACCTTTCTACCTTCACCAATACCCTGTGGGAAAGCAACATTGACGTTACCCTCGCCACACGGTCCATAGCACAAAAGTTCTCATCATGGATGGTTCCTGAGGCCTGGACCACCTCAGACCACAGGGCCATCTCCTTCCATCTATCGAGACAACTTGATAGCACACCTCCCATATACCACGATATCATCAGATACTCCACCAAAACAGCTGATTGGAATGCCTTCAAGGACAATATAAAATCAAAGCTACAAATGGATACATCCCAACTAAACCATCTTGATCCACAGGAGCACCTCTCCCTCCTAACAAGCACAATCCAACAAGCATGTGAGAGAACCATGAAAAAAAGGTCAGAAACACCTAAAAACAGTCCCTTGGTGGTGCAGGGAACTAGAAAACCTAAGGCGCCAAGTCCACACTGCCCGAAAAGCCTTCCAGAGAGCTAGGCACTCCTGCTGAGGTCCAGGCTCTACGGGAAGCATATAGAAGATATCATAACGACTACACAAGCCTCATTAGGCAGAAAAAGAAAGTGTCTTGGCAGAACCTTGTGACAACTACTGGAAACGCAGATCCTTGGGAGGTCGTTTATCGCATTGTTATGAACAAGCTGCCCAGGGGAGAGATGTTAAATGCAACCCTGACTCCTGATGACAATCCAACACACACATGGGCTGAATCCATGAATAATATTCTGAATGCCCTACTTCAGACTGATGAGAGTCCCCTCAATGATGAACAAAAGCAAATTAAACAAGACAACCAGGCCTTCTCCAACAATAAAATAGAACCTCCTTTCACCTCTGAGGAAATGAACAAAGCACTTGACAGAACAAAAATAAATAAATGCCCTGGTCATGATAATATTGAGGCTGAGGTCACCAAGAAAGCAGCAACACATCTTCCAAACCACATATTAGCACTATTCAACAAATGCCTTGCGAAAGGAATTTTCCCTGATTCTTGGAAACAGGCTGTGCTTCGACTCATCCTAAAAGGTCCAGATAAAGATCCTACTCTACCCAAATCTTACCACCCCACTGCTCTTCTCCCGGTCTTGGGAAAGGTAATGGAGCGGCTGTTTCAATCCAGATTATCCACCTACTACCAGACAGCCAACTTAGACTCTCCAAAGCAGTATGGTTTTAAGCCAGAATGCTCCACTGAAGACGCTATGAACAATCTCCTCAACACAGCAAACTCAACCACAGAAAAATATCTACTGGCTATCTCCATTGACTTTGCTGGTGCCTTTGATTCCATCTGGTGGCCCAGCATTCTCAGGAGATTACGTCAACTCAATATTCCACTCAACCTCTACCGCTGTCTCTAGAACTACCTCTTCAACCGCTCAGTAACTGTTCAAACAAATTTTCAGAAAACCTCCCGACCAGTTGTTAGAGGGTGTCCACAGGGCTCAGTTCTTGGGCCCTACTTATTATTATTATTATTATTATTATTAGCCATATGGTACAAGGAAGCCTGAGGCTTATGCTGCACCAGCCAAAAAAAAAAAAAAAAAATTCCCGAGTTACCCTGAGAGAGAGAGAGAGAGAGAGAGAGAGAGAGAGAGAGAGAGAGAGAGAGAGAGAGAGAGAGAGAAGTAGAAAGGAACCACCAAGAAAGAGAAGAATGATGATATCCAGCTCAGGACCCTGGGTTTGCCAAGCCCATACTCACCAGATGTGAGCAACTTGATACTAGATGAATTCCTTCTTATGGATCTAGGTCCTGTGGACTGCATAGCCTATGCAGATGACCTCATCCTCCTTATCAAAGTTGATTCTAGAACTCAGCTTGAGCAAATTGCCTCCCCTGCCTTAACGATCCTCCAAAATTGGGCAAACAACCACAAGTTAGTCATCTCTGGGGAAAAAACGAAGACTATCCTCCTCAAAGGATCCTTGGACATAAGAAGACCGCCCCAAATTAAAATCTCTGGGCAGACATTGCAACTCAAAACAAAACTAAGATATCTATGAGTAACCTTTGACTCCCGATTAACATTCTTACTTCATCTTAATTACCTCTCCAACAAAATACGTCGTTATACTGCCATGATCGTAAGAATTAGCAGAGCAGACTGGGGTTTGAAGAGGAGGACTCTCATGCTACGTTACAAAACCATCTTCTTACCAGCTGTGTGCTATGGTGCAGCCATATGGTTCCCTCGTGCCATCATTGCCCGTAATAAAGCAAAGCTACATACAATTCAACGCAATATCCTACTCACTGTGACTAGAGCTTGCCGCACAGTCAGTAATCCTGCCCTGCAGGTCTTAGCAGGTACTCTTCCACTGGACCTGGAGGTTATTTGTCGCGGCCATACCGCATAAAGAGAGGAATTCCCACCATCATTCTGGATATAACACTCGATCTAGCTAATGATCCAAAAAGCGAAATGAAACAGATTTACTGTAAGCTCTTCCAACATTGGCAAAGATCTTGGGAGCAAAAAACCAAAGGTGAAACAACTAAAAGATTTCTTCCACAAGTTATGATAACTGCACCAAAACCTCCTCCATGGTACTCACCAGGCCTTCACGTCTCGTTCTTCCTCACTGGTCAAGGATCGTTTCGGGCCAAGCTGCATGCCCTGGGTCTCACCGATTCTCCTCTCTGCACATGCGGCGACAATGAAGACTGGATTCATCTCATGTATAATTGCCCTCTTTATGATTTACCCAGAAGTCTCCTAATTACCAGAACTGGAAATATACCCAGTGGGCAGGAACATCTCTACATAATTGACGAAACCAACTACAAAGCCTTCACTACTTTTGCCCAGACTGCATTTGAAATGCGTCAAATTCACCTACAGCAAACTGTTCAACGCATCCCCATCTTATAATGAACCCAAAACTCAATTCACAGAACATATTCTGAATCGAATCATAGAAAACGCAAACAGGATATTGATCTTTATCCTGACCTAACAGGAATCTCTCGACATTCACAAAGGAAGCTATCTGACAAACCCACGAACCCAAAAAGGACTTTTCTACAATAGACACAAGAACTCCAAGCAATCCTCGAGCTTCATGAATCCATGTGCCTCCTCTCATCCCCTAAGAGAAGGTTATCCAAGTCCTCTACCCAGTGTGGGACACTGCTCATTGCCCAGAAGTCACCCTTGGATGAAGAAGATTAAATTGCTGACACTGGGCCCCTTGCCCAATGTGGCACCCACTCACTTGCCGGCACCTCCTCTCTTCAAGGTGTAGGACAATATCTGATTTTCCTACTTGTGTAGGAACTCATATAAATACTCCTCTGGGAGTGGGACTGGCATTTGACATCAAATGCAGGGTCATGCTATTAGGCAATCTGACTTTGTGGGTCATTTGACCTCACAATCTTTTCTCTTCTTCCTGAGGTAGGGTGGGCTTCCCCCTTTGGGGGGGAGCCCTCCGTACCTCACCCTCTTTCTTCTGCTTACCTTCTTTCTTCACCTCAATCTCTCACCCCTTCTCCTATTTCAAAAAGAAAGAGAAGAAAAAAAGAAAAAAAAAAACAATTTTTTTTTATTTATTTATTATTTTTTTTATTTTATATATTATTTTTATTATTTTTTATTATTATTATTATTTTTATTATTATTATTATTATTTTTTTTTTGGCTCTCCCTGGGAAGCTCAGGCTAACCCCAGGGTCGGTCAGCCAGAGTTCTCTTCCCACATACCTGGTCCGGCTCCCAGTGCCAGTGACGGTAACTAGTGGTCTGTGGTGTTCCACGGACCCTAGGCTAAGCGGCCAGATGAACAACATAACCCGCACTAAGCAAACATGAACATACACTAACATATGCTATCTGGCCTTGACAGTACTGTACTGTCTTACTTCACAAGAGATTCAAATGCGGAGTTGTGCGAAAGCACCGGTGCCGCTTGTCAAAAAACACTATGTCACTATGTACAGAGAAATAGGTCTGCGTGGGTGGCACAGTAGTATCGTCACCGTCCTCCGCACACCGGGTGGAAAAGGCCCGGGTTCGAATCCCATTGATGACGCGAGGAACTTTAGTGGGCTTTTTTCACTCCGTGGCTGAGTTAGTCGGTCTCAGGCGTAGATAGCAAGGTTTTTTCCTTCAGAAACTGAAGTTTTTTCGTCCAGCAAATCGACCAGAGAACACACGCAATTTACAGACACGAATACGGGTTAATGTAATCATTTACGGGTAGCCCTAATATAGTAATTTTTTGTACAGAGAAATAGAGAGGGCAAGTAAATCAGAATGTCTTATAATGGGGGATTTTAACTTCCCAGATATTGACTAGAACTTGTGGGTGGGCCACTCACACACTAGTAAGACTTTTGTGGATTTACTGGATGATTGTTTTCTGCAGTAGCATGTTCGAGAGGCAACCAGAGAGGGTAATACTCTTGATCTGGTTATCAGCAGTGATCATTCTTGTACAGTATTAAGAATTTGCAGATAAAGGAACCACTAGGTGGCAGTGATCACACTGATGTGGGATTTACTTAATCCATCCCCACGATGTGCAAATGTATTCCCAACACACAAAGGGGGATCGAAGGGTGACACGAGTAATTACAGACCAGTTAGTTTAACTTCTGTTCCGGTAAAATAATGGAGTCACTGGCTAAAGATGCATTGCAGGATCATCTAGACAAGACTGCAGCAATAATTCAGACACAGCATCGGTTTGTTAAGGGAAAGTCTTGTCTGATAAATTTGATAGGATATTATGATGTGGTTATAAAGGAACTGGATGTAAAAAATAATTTTGATATCATATATTTGGATTTCAGGAAAGCTTTTGACACTGTTGCGCATGAAAGACTATTGTACAAAATGGAGCAGAATGGTATTAAGGATAAGTTGCTACAATGGATAAAAGTATGGTTGAGTGGGAGAAGAGAGAGTGTGGTAATCAATGGGTTCTACTCTTCGTGGACTAATGTTATTAGTGGAGTCCTACAGTGTTCGGTTTTGGGTCCACTGTAGTTTTGTATATTTATCAATGATATTGATGAAGGTATATCAGGCTTAGTGTCGAAATTTGCAGATGATACAAAGGGTTGTTAATGAGAGTAATGGCAGTGTGCTACTGCAACGGGATCTAGAAATTTTGGGCAGATGGGCTAAGAAGTGGCAATTGAAGGTCAGGGACTAAACTTCAATTGCACGTGCCCAGGGCACGTGCCCCACCTGCCTCACCCTAGTTACGCCGCTGACTACTATTACTACTACTACTAATACATGTGTTATTATCATGTATTAGTAGCAGCAGTATTGGCAATTAACAGAAAAAAACCTCCGCATACTACCAACGTACACTGGTGTGCAAAACTTAAGGACCAGTCAGGTTTTCGCCTGTAGCTTCTCATAGGAGTGGCCTGGATATGGGAAAAGCATACCAAAGGAACCTCGTGAGGTACAGAAATGATGAAGGAAACAACACCGACACAACAACGGAAACAAAACAGTACAGAGGGACTTTATTCAAAAATGGCAACATAGCACTGGCTGCCATGATACAGATGCATTACTGCCAAAAATGGAACAAAGGGAACAGGTGGCCTCAGTAGGAGATATGGCTACCCCTAATGTCGATGCAGGATTTGCACCGCCTGTCCATACTTAGAACAATGTTGTTGATAAGTTCTTGCGGTAACATCGTCCATTCTTCATCAGCGCCATCTTCAGCTGGTGAACATTGCTGCAAGACGTCTCCCCATAGCGTCCCTTATGTATTCGATGGGATTTAGATCGATTGAACGGGCAGGCCAATCCATACGAACAATGTCCTCACTTTCCAAAAGTATGTCAACAGCTGCAGTGTATTGGGGTGTGGCGTTATCATCCATAAACACGAACTCGGGGCGAGTGGCACCTCGGAACAGACGCACATGGGGGAGGATTATCTTAGTACAGTAGCATGCACCGGTTACAGTACCGCCTTCCAATATCTGGAGTTGTGTTCGTCCATCCAAGATAACGCCTCCCCAGACGAGAACAACTCGACCGCCATATCGATCCTTCATGATTGTGTGCGTGGTGATACCATGTGCCAACCTCTCACCAGATTAACTGATGTCCAGAATCGCTGCCGAGATTGAATCTATTCTCATCAGTAAAGAGTACCTTACCCCATTGCGCTGCTGTCCAGTCCTTGTGTTCGATGCACCACTGTAAATGGTGTCTCCGATGGGCGGATTTTAAAGGGACACAGCGTACTGACCGTTGGGCAAATAGTCCACCTTAGTGGAGTCTCCTGACTACAGTAAACCGCGATATTCTGCGTCCTGTGCTCCTGTCCAGCTGGTTTTCAATGGATCTCGCTGCCTGGTGTTGCTCCCTCTTGCCCTGTAGAAGTATATAGTGGTCATCACTGGGCGTTGTTTTTCGTGGTCGACCACTACTGGTCCTTCGAATAGCTGTATCTCTCGTTCTGAAGGCCGACCACGCGTGTGAGATGATGCTATGGGCGATACCGAACTCTGCAGCCACACTCCTCGTACTTCGACCTTCCTCGAGCTTTCCGATTATTTGAACCCTGGTAAAGTCATCCAGGTGTTGTCTACTGGCCATTTCGTTGTCTGTAGCACTGTATGGAACCAATCGAACGTCTGTAACAATCGTGCTCACCATTTGGTAATTTGTACGTAACTGCTGAACTCCTCCACACTCTTTTGCTGCTTTTATCTGTTTATGTGAGCCCTCTCATCACGATTCAGATTTTTACATGTGCACCAGCTTTCTACTGAACAGCCACAATTATGCAAATGGCCACAGACTGTTTCGTTTGATTTTGTGATTGTAACCTTTAGAAATAGTGTTTTGTCCTTAAGTTTTCCAAACCAGAGTAGAATAACAAAGAACATAATTGACTATAATATCAGTTTAGCACATGGCATTGATTGTCCTAGGAACGGCAATCAATGGCCTAAGCTCAACTATGAGGTAAGAGCCAGGGGTTGGGGACAGCACCTTCGCCAATTTTCACATCTGGTATGACACACTCTGGTACATTACGTTCTGTGGGTATCCGCGAAACCCAAACGTGACCATGGCCAGCACGATCACGAGACTTAAGTCCGATCGAACATGTGCGGGATACCTTGGGTGTAGCACTGACAGCCAACTATTCGATCACTTGGTCAGCTAAGATCGGCGCTGTTGGAAGAATAGGATTTGTTTCTGCAGAATCTTATAGGCACCCTTATATCAAACATGGTTTACAGCTGTCAGGCCTGTTTAGCCGTTGGAGGGGATCATACGCCGTTCTGATATCATGTGACCATATTTTCGAGAATAAAAATTATGATATTAGGGTCCCCTGTAAATGATTACATCTACCCATATTTCTTTTGTCTGTAAATTGCGTGTGTTCTCTGGTCGATTTGCCTATTTGCTGGACGAAAAAACTCCATTTTCTGGGGGAAAAACTTTGCCATCTACGCCTGAGACCGACTAACTCAGCCACAGAGTGAAAAAAGCCCACTAAAGTTCCTCGTGTCATCGACGGGATTCAAATCCGGGCCTTTTCCACCCGGTGTGGGGAGTTCGGTGATGTTACCACTGTGCTACCTCGCAGATTATTTTCGAGCATAGTTGTATCGACTTCTGTAATGTGACCTTTTGATAATTCTTATACAACGCTGATATATGTCCCTTATACATGTCCGAAGTTTCTCGCTGTCTCTTCATTTCATCTTTAATCTATGGTACACGAAATTTTTGTCTCGCTTCATCGCAAGTTCCACAAGTTACACCATAATTTCTGCGTGTTTCTGTTAATTTTGTCGAGCAGTGTATTCTTTCCTGACAGGTAGCGCAGTCGTTATAATCATTGCTTTCCCACCCCTGAAAGAAAATGCCTAAGTTCGAATTCCGTCAAGACGCAAGAAATTTATACCGGCCTTTGGCCCTTTAACGTGGCAGAATTAATCAGGTATGAAGCCAGAACTGCATAGTTTTTGATCTCTCTCTCTGTCTCAAAAACTCAGGTTTTGTGCAGCAAACAGCAACCTGACTAGAGAACACACATCTAGCACTAGATATCCCCAAAAAAAGATTTAAAAAAAAAAAATATATATATATA